>NW_012148130.1:1239414-1270808 GCF_000956105.1 Propithecus coquereli | reverse complement strand
TGCCTGGGCTAGAGTGCCGTGGCGTCAGCCTAGCTCACAGCAACCTCAAACTCCTGGGCTCAAGGGATCCTCCTGCCTCAGCCTCCTGGGTAGCTGGGCCTACAGGCATGCGCCACCATGCCCAGCTAATTTTTTCTATATATTTTTAGCTATCCAATTAATTTCTTTCTATTTTTGGTAGAGATGGGGTCTCGCTCTTGCTCAGGCTGGTCTCAAACTTCTGAGCTCAAATGATCCACCCGCCTCGGCCTCCCAGAGTGCTAGGATTACAGGCGTGAGCCACGGTGCCCGGCCTGAGAATTTTTTTTATTAAGCAATTCTTTTCATCTTTTTCTTTTCCTTCATTACTACCTTCTTTCATTTTCTTATATTGGCTTTTAGCAGACCAGCAATTCAGGCCATTAACAAAAGTAGTAGCCGTTGTAAAAGTAGTTATTGCAGCCTTGCATATTATTTACAATCCAATGTCTGCATTCAGATTAGTGTAATAAATCTGACCAATTAATACAAATAGATGGCAAATGAAATCTAAGACAGTGTTTTTTTGATTATATGTGTATCAAATATTGAGAACAAAAATGTATATATGTCTTTATTTTTAGATTTCAAAAAAGGTAGAAATAGAAGAAGGTATAACTTCTATCTTGCTGCTTCTATATAGGGATCTTTTTAATTTATTGTCAGACTTACTTTTGGCAAGAAATACTATAGCTTAATATTTAGAGTATGTTGTGAATTGAGAATATTAAAACGTATATTTTTAATTGTACCAATGATTCATTATACTATTTTAGAAAAGTCACCGAGGAACCAAATATTTTAAGTGGATTAAACTTAGAGCTTTAGTATGGACCCATTTGCAGAAAATAAAAAAGTGGGCACAAATGAGGCCTTTGGGAGAGAATCGTAATAACAGCAACATCAGCTAGAATCACAGTCACATGTCTAGTGCTCCCTGTGTGCCAGGTGCTATTCCCTGCACTCTGCATGTCAGGCCTCTTTTAATTATGAGATAATGGGCCAGGGAGGTCAAGTTCCCTGGACTCAGTGAGTGGTAGAGCTGGGTTGGGACCAGGTAGTGTGGCTCCAGAGGTCAGATTCTTAGTAACTACGCACGCTTTACCGCTATCATCATGTGTTTTTTCACAGTAATCCTGTGAAGTAGCTGTTTCTTAATTTATGTTTTATAGATGAATAGATTGAAGCTTTCTAAGATTTTGCAGGTTGTTCAGTCATCCAGTGAGTCAGGAATTGAACTAGCATTAGAACCTAAATCCATAATATCAAATAGCTTTCTTTACACCTATTTCCTTAGAACCAGACATAGCCCTTCCATATGAGAAGGATAGCAAAGGAACATACTGAAGTTCACCTTTCATGTGGTAGATACCCAGTAAAATCTGTTGAATTAATTTTGTTAGTACTAAATTGATTTTACACTAAATTAGTTTTTCCTGATATTGCCCTGATCCTAGTAATCTTGACTGCCAACCTTGGGTTTTAGGGGATGGGAAAATTTCTTAGTTTGTCTTTGAAATATTTGATCATAGAAAACCACATTGCTGCTACTCTTATTTTAAATTTTTTTTTTTTAAGACAGAGTCTCACTATGTTGCCCGGGCTAGAGTGCCATGGCATCATCCTAGCTCACAGCAACCTCGAACTCCTGGGCTCAAGCTATCCTCCTGCCTCAGCCTCCTGAGTAGCTGGGACTACAGGCATGTGCCACCATGCCCGGGTAGTTTTTTCTATATGTTTTTAGTTGTCCAATTAATTTCTTTCTATTTTTAGTAGAGACGGGGTCTCGCTCTTGCTCAGGCTGGTTTCGTTCGAACTCCTGAGCTCAAACAGTCCGCCCGCCTCGGCCTCCCAGAGAGCTAGGATTACAGGCGTGAGCCACCGCGCCCGGCCCTTATTTTAAATTTTTAAAAAACTACTTCATTATATTAATTAGCTAAATCTAAGCACTTTTTAAAAATTCAGTTTTTAATTTTTATTAAATATCGACTACATGCAAAAGAATGTTCCATGTTTAGAGTATAAATATATATGGAATGAACACCCATATACCTACCGTCTGGAATCAATCCCATGTTGTGCCCCTCCCCAACCTGATTCCCTTTCCTTGTTTCCCACCTACTAGATAACCACCAAGAAGGATTTTGTTATTATTTTCTTGCTTGTCTTTATAATTTTACCACCTATGGGTCCATCATCAGTATAGTGTAAAGTTATAAACATTAGATAAATGGAATCATACTATATGTATTCTTTTCCTATTTCCTTTTGCTTTCCTTTGCCAAAATTTTGTTCCATGTTGATGTATTTAGCTGTAATTCACTTCAACTACTACGTCCATTTTCAAGATTATATAGTGTCCCATTATACGAATATACCACCGTGTATTTATTTACTCTATGGTTCAGGGGCATTTGGATTGCTTACAGCTATTTGTATTACAAACATGGTATTTGTATTCAAACATGTATTACAAACATGGCTCTGTGAATTGTCCTGTATATGTCCTGGTGCACCTGTGAAGAGTTTCTTGAAGGTATATACTCAGTGGTGGAATTCTCAGATCACAGGATGTGCACATGCTCATTCATTAGAGAAGGCTATTTGTTTTCAAAGCAGTTGTGCTCATTTTTATTCCCACCAGTAGCATATAAGAGTGTGCAAGTAATGTCGTATCCGCATCAAATTTTATTTTCTCTGATTTTTTTAAATTCTTGCCATCTATCTGGTGAATACAAAAATAATATCTCATTGTGGCTTCAATTAATATTTCCCTCATTACTCATGAGGTAATACATCTTTTTATATTTCTGTTGGCTTTTGTCTCTTCTGTGAAGTGCTTATTCAAGTCTTTAGTTTCTAGTGGATTTTTTTCCTTAATCATTTTAGGAGATCATTACATATTCTGGATACTGTTTATTATATGGGGCAGATATCTTCCACTTGATGGTATATCTTTTCACCTTTTTTTTTTTTTGAGATGGGGTCTTGCTTCGTCACCCAGGCTGGAGTGCCATGGCACCATCATAAATCACTGCATCCTTGAACTTCTAGGCTCAGGTGATCCTCCCATCTCAGCTTCCCAAGTAGGTAGGACTACAGGTGCGTGCCACCATGCCTGGCATTTTTTTTTTTTTTTTTTAATTTTTTGTAGAGACAGGGTCTCACTCTGTTACCCAGGCTGGCCTTAAACTCCTGGGCTCAAGTCTCCCACCTCAGTCTCCCACAGTGCTGGGATTACAGGTGGCTACCTTGCCCATCCTCTTTTAACTCTCTTGATGTTGTCTTTTGATGAATAGCAGAGGTTCCTAATTTTAACGCTGCTGAATTTATAAATCTTATATCATCTGTAATTTGTGACTTCTCTAAGAAATTATTCTCTACTTGGGGTCATAAAGATATTATTCTCTTTTGTCTTCAAGTTTTTATAATCTTTAAACCACCTGGATGTCGTGTGTGTTGTGAAAATAGGGATCTGATTTCATGTCCTTTCAGTGGTAGAATACCAGATGATAACTTGAACCCCAAAATACATAACAGGTGAAAATCTGAGCTAAATTAATAGAAACACAGGAGTGACAGAGAAGAGTTTATAACTTCCCTTTCTCAGGCCATGCAATAATTACTCTAGTCTACAATGACTATAAGGTAAATGATTTCCTCAGAATTGGGCCGTATGTACTGGTATAACTATAAGCAGTCGTCCTGTTAATAAGATTAAGAAGCCTCACTAACAGATCTTTCCAGGCTACAATTTCTGAATATAGAGCAATAAACATAGAATGAAACAAAAAATACATGTGGAACTTAAAACACATGAAATTCTTGGATCAAAGAGAAAATGCAAACCAAAAGCACAGTATATCTAGAAATTAATGCTACCCAAACTATGTGTCAGAACCTACGTATACTGGTTTTTGGTGCTCAGGGAAATTTGTAGTGTTTATTAAACAAGAAGAATGATGACAAATGCGTTGAATGTTAAACTAAGAAATTAGAAAAGGAAAAATGAATCTCAGGAATACATAATGTAAGAAATTAATAAAGTTAAAGGCAGAAATTAATGAATTTTTAAAACAGTAGAAATAATAGATCCAGACATGGGAAGGCAGGCAATAAAGTAAACTACTGGTTGTTAATCAGGGAGAAGGGGGAGCAGACAAAATGTGAAATTAGGGCAACTTGAGATAGGGGAGAATTTAAACTATTATAAGGGAACCTTTTGTATAACTCTGTCGATAAATTAGAATAGCAAATAAGTGGATAATTTCCTAGGAAAACGTAAGCTATCAAAATTAACTCTAGAAAAACATCTATAGCATCAATAACTACGAAAGTTGAGAAAGTGGCACAAAGGAGGCTGGGCACCCTCCTCAGATTGCAAACCTGGGACTTCAGGACCGAATTCTTTCAGATCTCCCGCAAATAGGTAATTTTACTTTTGACAAGCTGTTCGCAGTGTAGGAAAGAAGGAAAACTTCCAAATTCTTTTCACAAATTCAGAGACACTACTATTGAAATATATTGGAAACAGGGAAGGTAACTACAGTTCAATCTTATTTATTATATCCATTCTGAAATTGGAAATTAAAATATTAGCATATAGACTTCAAGTTAAATATTGATATGATATATTTATCTTTGCTCCCCTCAAGATTCACTACATGATGGTAAAGGAATTAAAAAGGGGAGGGGAAAGGAGGCCAGGAACCGGCTGCTGGGGCATTCTCGGGAAGGAGTTCCAGAGAGGGAGGAGGTGCCCAGCAGTGGCAGTGGAAGCAGTCGCTAAGTCGTAGAACACTGGGGAATGAGTCATCTTTAAATAGGTTACCTTTTGAAAGAGGAGAGGAATAGAGAACTTTGGGGGTAATTAAAGGAAGCCTAGGAGATATTCTCACCAGGGCTGTGCACTGGGATCACCGCATCCCACCCTAGACCCATCATAATTTGCATAAGTGTACAAATATATATACAAGGATATATGAAAAATCTAATAATAACCTACATGATATTGGTAAAATTCTGGTTAAATAAATTATAATATATCCACACATCTGACATCTCCCCACATTTGTATATGACTCTTCTTGGGTAGGAGAGGTCACTGCTTTTGACAAGTGTTAGACAAATGGTCTTTAATAATGCTATTAATTATTTCATGTCCATAGCATTTGTTATCTTTTCTATTCCATTCTTTATTTTAAGGTCAGGTGGTTCCAAGACGGTGATTAGAATTTCTTTGCCTACCTTCTTTAGTTTTACCTTGCTGTACTGGCTCTCGTGTATGCTCCACTTGCAGTACCTTCCCTGGAAGGACATCTTGTTTGCCTTTCCTCCCCCCTTGGACTCCTTCACCCTGCGTGTTGAGAAAGGACAGTAAATCGTCTTCACGTTAGGAGAAAGTGTTGGAAATACAGCAACTTTCAGCTATCTTTTCTTTCTTAGGAATTCCCTTTTTAGCCAAAAAATTTTCCTACCCTTGTGGCAACCAGTGCCATCAGTTTCTGTGTGTCTTTTCGGAGATATTCTGTGTATTAAGAAGCAGATACCTATATTTTCCTTTCTTTGTTGTTTTTTGTGGGGTTTTTTGGTTTTTTGTTTTGTTTTGTTTTTGAGACAGGGTCTTGCTCTGTCACTCAGGCTGCAGTGCAGTGGTCCTATCATAGCTCACAGCAACCTCAAACTCCTGGGCTCAAACAATCCTCCCACCTTAGCCTCCCCAGTGACACGTGCCACCATGTCAGACTGATTTTTTGTTTGCTTGTTTTTTGAGAAACGGTCTTGCTATGTTGCCCAAGCTAGTCTCAAACTCCTGACTTCTTGTGATCCTCCCACTTCAGCTTCCCAAAGTACTAGGATTACAGGCATGAGCCACCACGCCTGGCCTTGTTTTTTCTTTTTTACACAAATGCATTTTCTTGAAAATTCCTTCCACATAAACTTTGTGGACTTTTGTCAGCTCTGTCTTTGTTTTATTTGAGAGGGCCTTTGATGCATTCTATGTTCAGCAGAGGTGCTGTGACAAATGAGGCAAAGCAGTGATAAGGACTTGACTACCTGGCCTGTTCTCCTGCCCCACACCTGTGTGTCTGGAGAAGGCAGCCTAAGTACTAAGTACTTTGATCATGAGGATATAGATCAGTTTTATGTCTGTAATCCCCTGTGCTCTCTTTTATGTACTCATTTTATTTTCATATTGATTGGTAAAATTGTCTTTTTCCAAAGATAATTCCTGCACCCCCCAGGTTCTGGCTATTGGGACATATTTCTTTACTCCTCTGACATGTCTGTGTTTGATTTTTTTTTTAACTAGTATCTATTTATAAAGATTGAAAAGTGAATATGGAGAGATAAGTTGAATTAAGATAGTAGAGGCTGCGTGCAGTGGCTCATACCTAGAATCCCAGCTGAGGCAGGAGGATCCCTTGAGCCCAGGAATAAATTGTAAAAATGAGCTGAAGTGCTGTTCTTAGGTGTCCTTTTATAATAAGAAAACTTTAAAAAATAAAATAAAAGTAAAAAATAAATAAAAAATAAATAAAATAAATAAAATAAAAATAAAATAGTCCTTATGGAACTTTCCTTAAAGCTCATATTTCCTTTCCAAATTTAACTATCTTCAGCCATCAGGTTCACAGATTATGAAATCTCTGGTATTTTTTCTCACTTCTATGCAAATTGTCGACTTTTTAAAAAAGTTCTATGCCAGCGCCCAGCGTTGCTCTGGACTTTCTATGTCAGCAGCTTATAATTTGTCGATTATTTTAGTTGGAAATTTCTAAGGTAGGTGAACATGGACTTTGGAGTCAGACATGTCAGAGTCGGAATCCTGGCTCCAGCGCATACGCACTGGGGGTTCGGACAAGCCTCACCTGCCGCAGTCTTCTCTGTAAATTGGAGGTGATCGCATTCACCTGATGCACTTGTGAAGCTCCAGTTAGATGCGTTCATAGACGTGGAGCCGCCGGCTCTGTGCGTCAGGCACAGCCCGCACTTGATAACCGTTAGCTGCTTCCTCCTCCCTGTCCTCCTCGTCTAACCTAGCGTAGAGCTTATTAACTCGGTCTCACTGCCTGCCGGCCTCTGCCTAATACCTGAGTCTGACAGCGAGGCGAACATGTAAAGTCATTTTGCTGATGTCCTGACACTGCTTGCTAGGGGGTCTTTGGCTGCTCTCTCTGCTGACAGAATTAAGCTTCTGCTCGTCATCTCTGTCTGGTCCCATTCATCCTTCCTTTGTGTTTCCATAGTGCATTCCTCGTTGACCTCTGCTGTAACTCAGGGGTTATCAAAGTTTAATGTGGTGTCTGCAGTGTATTATCTACTGCTGTTTAAAAGATTGCTCCAGAACTTAGCAACTTCCAGAAAAAACATTTATCATCCCAGAGTTTCTGAGAGTCAGGAATTTGGGTGACTTAGCTGGGCAGTTCTGACTCAGGCTCTCTCCAGAGGTGGTTGTGGGATGTCAGCCACAGCTGCAGCATCCGAAGGCTTGCGTGGGGCGGGCAGGTCCGCTGTCCAGTGGGCACAGTCCCGTGGCTGTTGCTGAGACTGCGATCCCTTGCCAGCTGTGGTCACGTGGCCTCACTATGTTGTCAGATGGTCCTACCCACGGGGGTGCTTGAATGTCCTTATGCTGCTCCAGCAAGTGACCTGTCAGAACAAAGAGGGAGCCACAGTGCCTTTTCGGACCTGGTCAGTCTCTGCAGTCCCCACCGTTGCTTCTGCCAGATTCCGTTGATGGGAGCAGGCCACTAAGTCCGCCCACACCCAAAGGAAGGGATATTAAGTCCTGCCTTTTGAGGGGAGGGATTTATGGACTTGTTTTAAAACCACTGTGCCCGAGGTGCTTGTTGAATAGTAAACTCTAAGTCTTCGATTCAGATCTAGTGCTAGGTAGGACCCAGGAACCTGCAGTGTGCACAGGCACCCTCGTGATTCGGATGCAGGTGGCCTGAAGTCTACGCTTGGAGACACACTGCTGTGGCCAGATGGGTCACAGGGTCTTGGTCTCCCTTCGGTGCCTTCATTGGTTGCACCTGCCCATCGTTGCGCACGTGCGCAGAGCACTTGCACCCCATTTTCAACTGCGGACATCCTTTTTTAAGTCCTGCATAAGCCTAGTGCCTCCGTGGTGCCTGCTGTCTGCGACAGAAGTGAGCCCTCCCTCCCTCACATTCCTGTAAGAGCCCATCTTTCCCTGCTCTTTGGCTCTGATTCACTTTGTTTCAATCCCACTGCACTGTCAGTGGGATTTAAAATGATTGCCTTCCTCGGACCTGCTCTTCAGCCATCAGAACCAGCACAACTCTGTGGCAGGCGTTTTGCTGCTCAGGATTAAGAGCAGTGTGGTCATTAGAATGCTGAGGAGCCGCTCCAGTCGCCCTTCTTGGTAGTTGCTGCTTCGTGCAGGCGTTTGTCTAACAAATGTGTTACTGTTGTGTGCCAGGCTTGGTTTCAGGCTTGCAGCAATGAAGGGAGACAGACATGCTCTGTGTGCGTGACAGAGTGATAAGAAGAGGTGCACACAAATGTATCATCACAAATTGAGAGACATTCTGGGGAAGAAGTGAACAGATGGCTGTGCTGTAAAACAAAGGAGACCTACTTAGATAACTTCCCAGAGATTTTGCCTGAGACTTCAAAGATGAAGAGGGAGAAGAGATTTAAAAGAACTTGTAGTGTGTTCTAGTAACTGAAAGGAGTTGGGGTGACCAGAGCTGATGCTGGGGTGGAGGGGTAAGCAGAGGCCACATAGTGCAAGGTGGCCGTGGCCGTGGTCAGGGTGTCACTCTAAGTGCAGTATCCTGAGCTATATTGACATGGTATCCAAATTGGAGGTATTCTAATTGAGCAGTTGTGGAAGTAATTGAGAGATTCAAATTACAGCCACGAGCTCAACTATTATGGGTTGGAAAACAGGATGTCTGTGTTAACTCAACAAAGGGAAGCTAGAAAAGAACTCAAGCCTGGATGATCGTCAGGGATGTGGGTGGCCGTCTGCTCATCTCAGAACACAAAATGTGGGAGTGACCACAGTATCAGCGGGAGTATTTACGTTGGAGATAAAAGTCCTCCTGCCTTTGAAAATGAGCGAGTATTTTAGACAGGAAAGGTTATTCATCTGATTCCATGTTTTTAAGTTCTGAACTCAGGTTCATAGCTTAGGTTTGTCAAATCCCACCCATGCCCGTACCTCCTGAGCTGCTGATTGAATTATAGATGAGACTCAATGGACAGGAACAAGAGCAGCAAGAGTCCTGTGATCTCTCACCAGCTTCCTTTCCATGTGGCCAGCTGCTGCTTCTCTCTGAAGGCTTTTCCCAGCCCTTGCCTCCTGTGGGTTGTAGTGTCCTGAGTCAGCCGGTTCTGGCCAAATTCCCTATAGAAAGATAGCAAGGCCTTGGAAGATCTTTTTCTGTCCTTTCCTGGTTTGCTCTTGTTCGCAGTGGGGTTGAATAAGGCCTAATCCTGTAGTTTTTCCGGATCATACTAACTAACCCAGGCCACAGTATGACCCTTTTCTGAATTTACTTGTGAATATACAACAACAATTTGATATTTCTCCTCATTCTGTGGGATGGCTGGGCCGCTCTGCTGGCCTTGGCAGAGCGATTCTTCGTGAGGTCTCACCTGGGTCCATGTGTGTGGCCGCGTTCAGCTGGTGGGGTGGCAGGGCTAGATGCAGTCAGGACGGTGGGTCTCTCTACCTGCACACCACCCTTCATCCGCACAGAGCCTCTGCCAGCTCCTTTGCGCTGCTCTGAGAGAGCAGGCCCCGCAGGGCCTGGCGTCTTCTCCAGCCTCTGCTGGCTTTGAGTTTGCTGGTGTCCTGTTGGCCAAGGCACGTCACACGGCCACATCTCGTGTCTGTATGAAAGGGACACTCCACAAAAGCAGGAACATGTGAGGCGTGACTCTTTAGGGTCACCAATGTAACAGCCTGTCACAGCCTCCATGCTAAATTACCTGCCCTCTCCAGTGAGGATTTCCCAAGGTGGTTGTGTTCAAAATGTTCTCATAGATTTATTTGGAATTATCAATATAATATGCTCATGGTATAATTCACCGATGGTCAAGTTTTGTCACTTCTGTTGAGTTTTGGTTGACAAAATTGGGACCCCTGGGGAGATAGCAAATCAGAGTAAATTTAATCATAAAAACTATTCTTGCCTGAGTCTAGTCTTATATTTTCAAGATAGCAAAAGAAAATGGAAAATATGGTACCCTACCCCTTTGAGACTTCTGCTGTTTTTCATAAATGGAAGTATTCAATAGCGGTTTATAAAGCTACTTCAGAGTTACTCCAGACTTCGTATTAGTCTTAGCTATGGAATGATAAACATTAGCAATGAATTTGTTATCTAAGAGAAAATTTACATTTATATTGCAACAGTGGAATATAATGTTTAATAACTTGTATTCGGGGGATTGTTTTTTGTTTTGTTTTGTTTTGTTTTAGCTCTTCAGAGAAGTAAGAATAATGAAGATTTTAAATCATCCAAACATAGGTACTTTCTGCTTTTTTAAATACTTTTTGGTCTAAATGCATTCTTGAAAGCATGTCACAAAGCTAAATATGTATTCCAGAAATGATAGAGACTCCTTCCCTTCCCCTACCCCTGGTACACTTTTGATAAAATATATATACAAATTGTTGATTGTTTATATTAGCTTTTTGAAATTACTAAGGACAAGTTAAAACCTTTAGTGCAGTAGAAATATCTATAATCATAACTGTAATTTGCTTTTTTAATATATTAGAAAATTTAATTTTATTTCATTAGTAGATAGAAGAGAATTATAGGAAGTGAAATTTAATATTTTCAAAGGTATAATACTTTTCGCTGTGACTAAGTTCCTGAGAAAATACTTGTACACTGAATCGTATTTAAAAGATGGGATACTTGCTATCTAATGGAATTTTGATAGAAATTGTTTTATAAAGCAAAGATTTGTTTTATGTGTCCTCTGTGTGCACAGCTCTGTGCTAGGTGCTGTGAGGTAGGTTTAAAGATGAGGAAGTACCTCCCCTCATAGTAATTGTAAGAACAAGATGAAAATAATGCAAATTACTTAATACTGACCCTACTCTGTACACATGCAGTGGAAACTTTTGATCCCACATATATCATAATAAGGATCTTTGTAAATTATTTAACTGCTTTACATATATATTTATATATATCAAAATGTGTTTTATGTATCAGCGATAGCTCCCACAATCTAAAAATAGTATTTTCAGAGTGAAATCACTGTTAAGACAGTCCATGTGAGTGTACTGTCAACAGCAGTTGTAGGATAGGAGAGGGTGATATTTAGTGGTAAAGTTAGCCTGTCAGGAATGCTTCAGGCACAGGGATGGAAGAATAACATGGAATCACAGGAAGGAAAAGGCTGTTACACAGAGCTGTTCGTTTTGATTGTATACTTTAACAAAAGGCTTATGGTCTGCTTCATCAAATCTATTTAAAAGGCATTATTTTTTATATACTTCTAAGAAAGAAAAATGCTACCAAGCCATTATCTTGCTATCAGAATTACTGCTTAAAATAGACATCTTAGAATCAGTGAAATATAGTATGTTTGAAGAAAAGGATAATCACAAGGAATATACTAGTGGGAAGAAAACCTTTTTTTGCTTTTAATTTCAACCCTTTGGGGCAAGCCAGCCAACTCTGGATTTCAAATTCCAACTTTTCGCCACAAAACTTTATCACTACTGCCTAGGACTAGCTAACTTAAACATACTTATTTTGCCCTTTAATTACTTAAATTATACCCTGATTAGAGTTCTTACTAAATGACATATCTTTGATAATAGATTGAAATTTTAAATAATTTGTATTGCATTAAAATGGTTTTCCCCAAAGAGCCAAAATTTGCATTGGAATGTTAGAAAGGTTTTATTTTTGTGCTGTTCACCAGCACATGTGTCTTAACTTTCTTAAATGGTTTTTCTTGGCAACTTGAACATACCAGAGCATATGATAGTTTTATTCATGCGTTCATCAAACATTTATTGACTACTGTGTGAGACACTTTTTGGCCTAATACTCTATTAAAGCATCAGAAAATCACCTGCAATATAAAAGAGTAGCATGACACCCCCTCTTTTGTGTAAATTTAGTTTTAAAGTAAATATTGACAAAATAAAGTAGGTATGCACAGTGATGACTGGATAGCTTCAGTGATTTGCTTCAGTTTCATTTAAAACTGTATATCTTTCTAATTGATGTGTTATGGTTTTATGAATTAGCAGTAAGACAAACATTTCTATCTGTAACAAGGGACTGCTGTAGCAAAATCACACTGACCTGCTAAAAATCATTCTTTCAGAAAGTGTTTTTTTTTTTTTCTTCCAAATAATTGCAGTATAAACCCTTTTGCTTCTTTCCCTCTCTGGCTTCAGAATAGTAACAAAGGAACCTTGTTCTTGAGAGTTGTGATAAGTTTCCAAGCAACAAAGGTCCGAAATGGAATTATAGCCTTAAAGCCATAATGACAAGTGAATGGATGAGCAGTTGTAGGAGTGAATAAATCTGAGCGATTGCTGCAGGCTGAGAGAAATGAGACCACTTTTCCTAAGGGGCAAAGGGTGAGCTGGTGGGAGGGCAGGTAGCCAAGAAGCAAATAAATGCAGTAACAACTATGACAGAAGGAGCAAGTACAGATAGCCCTTGCTAGACGGCTGAACGCATACTGAAATCTTACTGAGTACCCAGAAATGATCATTATTTTTATGGAATTATTTGCTTTCATAAAAGCTTTTCTGTTGTACCATTTGGTAAAATCCCCTAAAAGCATTTTTTAGAGGGCTAGCTATTAAAATCTTTAACAGGGAAAAAGTTGCTTTTGATAGTTACAGTTTATGTGTGCATGGCTTGTGCACAGAGACATTTGTTTCTTTTTCTCCTATATCCTCTCCCCTCCCCCCCAGTGAAGTTATTCGAAGTCATTGAAACTGAAAAAACACTCTACCTAATCATGGAGTATGCAAGTGGAGGTAAGAACATTTATATATATTGGGTTTTTTTTTCTTTCTTCTCTTTTAAAAGAATACACAGCCATAGTGCCCATATGAATAATTGTTAAGGTTTCATTTAACATCCAGAGTCATAGTGTACTAGGATGAGAGAGTCAGAAAAGCTGACTTTTAACAATTCTATGGGTTGCCATTAACTGTTTCACTATTAGCTTTGTTAATTGATAGTATCCAAGGCCCTGAATTTTTTTAATATGGAAAAATATACATCGCATAAAATTTACCATGGTAACCATTCAAGTGTACAGTTCAGTGGTTTAAGTATGTTCACATTGTTTTGCAGTCCTCACCACCGTCCATCTCCAGAACTGTTTCATATTACCAAAGGGAATCTGTGTACCCATAAACAGCAACTCCTCATTTCCCCTCCCCCAGCTCCTGGCAACCACCATTCTATTATACTTTCTGCCTCTATGAATGTGACTACTCTAAGTGCCTCATGTACAGATTGCAGTATTTGTCCTTTTGTAACTAACTCATTTCACTTAGCGTAATACCTTCAGGGTCCATCCATGTTCTGGCATGTGTCAGAATTTCCTCCCTTTCTAAGGCTGCATGCTATTGTGTTATGTGTGGAACACACACTTTGTTTATCCCAAGTATTTGGGTGTTTAAATGTATCAATGCATTAGTGTGTTTGAAATAACCATGTACTGTGGTTTAGATGCTTTTCTTTATCAGATTTTAACATGTCATTGGTGTCCATCTTTCCCAAGACCAGAAATGATGGTTATAGGACATATGACTAGATTTTCCTTAAAATACAGATGAAGGACTGGTAATTATTTGCATATAAGATTGTAAAAATGTAGGCATTTTTTGAAATGCATGTATATAGCTTCTATCTTTTATAAAGATTCTCATCTTATGGTTGAGGTTGGGCTGGGCTTGTGGTTTGGACCACATGTGAGTTTCATCGTCGTTGGTGGAGGGCAGAAGCTTTCTTGTTTATATTTTTGTGTTCCCTGCCTTGAGCACAGTGCCTGACACATAGCAGATACTCAACAAGTACGAATTGGACGTATGAAATTATAAACTACTGGGTACACATTCCATTGAACTCTACAGTATTGTGGTTTTATTTTATCATTACCATTTTGATCCAGGTTATAAAACCTGGAGATAGAAAGTTATATCATGGTCCAGTTGTAGTGAGTTAACTGTTAAATGAGAGACTGTAAACCTGTTGTGAGAAACAATGAGTTTTAGTAGGCATACCTCTGACACCACTTTTGCATAGTCCTAATTCATTATTAGTTACATATTTTATGTTTTAAATGTGTAGTTTGGGAATTTGGTTGGGATTTTCAAACTTCAGGAGTTGTTGGAAGAACTGAAGGTTAATTGCAGGACCAAAAATCTATATGGCGTTCTAACCCTTCCTGCTCATCTTTTAGGCGGACACAGACTAATGTTTATAACCACCTTACCTCATGGTTTCTGCCGCTTACAAAGTGCTTTCCCTTCCTTTCCCTGACGTCCTTTGACTTTCACAATGACTCTATGATATGGCCAGGCCCTGAGCAATGGGCTTTTACCCCTGAGGAAGTGGAAGCTGGGAAGCCTCACTGTGGGCTCAGTGCCTGGCCTGGAGCCCCAGCCCCTGACAACATGTAGCCTGTGTGGTTTGTCAGTCTGTCATGGCTTTCTTTCCCATCTATTTTAGGTACCTGGGTGGAAGAGAATACTCACATAGGGATAAGACAATAGCAACTGAGAAGCATCCAGGTTTAAGAGTAGGAGGAAGGGCTTTGGAAAAGACAGGCATGGGGTAAAGCCAGCCAGGGCCCCCTTTGACCTGACAAGTAACATGTCACACTGAGCTTCACAGTGGGCTTGGTGACCTAGCCCTCCCAGCAGGCTCCCTGCATTGCACAGCACTACAACAGCATTTAATCGATGGTGGTGGTTGTTTATTGTCTTGGGCTGTTTGTTTTTATCAGCTCAAGAAAGCAATGTCAATCTCCAGGACATCTTTGTTACTGTTGATGCGTTTGCCTTTGTGAAAAGTTTCATTAAACTGACTACCCATCCCCCTTCAGGCTTGTAACTTTTGATTTGATGGAGTCATAGAACTTTAGAATTAGAAAGGATCTTAGAAATTATCTAGGACATTTTTTTGTCTAATTTTTACAGATGAAACTAAGTTCAGATTGTTCTATGCCCAGGATTCTCTAATTAGTTAGTTACAGAACCTGAACTAGAACTAAGAACTCTCTGAACTGTCCTGCCCAGGGTCCTTCCAGCCTACTGTTCCCTGACCTGGGCAGGAGAACCATTGCATGTTGGTTTTTTTTCCTCTCTCTCTAATAAATAGCCTTAGAGGTTTTCAGTTCAGCTATTTAATCTGAGTGTTAATACATTTTTAATAAGGAATAAAAAGAAAGCTCTAGGTTGAATTCCTGGTTTAAAAGTTGAACTGATGTGTAACTTAGTGGTTGTGAGTGTGACTTCATGGTTCCAGAAATCTCTTAAGAGGCTTATATTGCATTGGGATTTAGAAAAAATTTTAAAATTATATTCACAGACTTGGACTTTACCTATGTTACTATACAGCAGCTAGTGAGCTTAATACATTAATTTTTTAACGTCATAACTGTTTTCTGTATGACTGCACACATCTTTAGTTGTTTTCACTTATTAACCACTTGCTTTGACATTGTGTTCTTTTCTGCAAATAGAAAGGTCATTCGCTTAGAAAATGCTGACTTTTTATTGAGCTGACATTTAACTTCCTAATTCATCGTAGTTAAATGAATTGGGTAGTATAAATTGATGGTATGTAATGCCTTTTAAAAGATCATTATACAATCAAATGATAATATGAAAATATTTATGCCTATCGTTATTTAAAACTGATTTATTCAGAGTTAGGGTTAAGAGTTTAAAAAGTCAGAGACATTAATGTACAATTCAAGTATCAGAATATTTTAGTTGAATGTTGTCACTAAGCTGATGGAGATATTCCTTGTGTGTATGAAGTAGATGTGTTCTTTCCCGGGAAACACTTTAATCTTCTAAATTCATGTTCTTCTCTGTTGATTTCAGAGGTGGTGTTTCTTTATTCTAAATTGATAAGCAGCTGGCAGTACTAATAATACATTCCCCAAAATGTCACCTCTCTTCCTCAAAGAATGAATCAATAGTGTATGAACTGCCACCGAGATGTCCATCCACGAGTTCTGTTGGCTTCACCCTCACTGTGTCCCAAGCCCCGGCTTCTCACCACCACCGCACCTCCCGCTTTCGTCCCAGTCACTCTCATGCCTGGCTCCACTATAGGACTAGTCTCCTGATTGGTCTCCCTGTCCCTCCCTTCATCCTAACCTCTTTCCGGCTGATCTTTTCACGAGGTCATTCCTTTTATCTTCTCTGCTTCTGGGCTCATGTAGAGTAAAGCCAGAGTCCTTACCAAGGCCTGCAGGACTCTTCCTGGCCTTGTCAACTGCCTCTCTTCCCCTTGCTCACGCTTCTCCAACCCTATGGCCTCCTTGCCGTTCCTTACTTGCTTCAGAATCTTACCTCAGATAACTATGTTGTCCGCTCCCTCAAGTAGTCAGCAGAACACAAGCAGGCGGCCGGGCGCGGTGGCTCACACCTGTAATCCTAGCACTCTGGGAGGCTGAGGCGGGCAGATTGTTTGAGCTCAGGAGTTCGAAACCAGCCTGAGCAAGAGCAAGACCCCGTCTCTACTAAAAATAGAAAGAAGGTGGCGCATGCCTGTAGTCCCAGCTACTCGGGAGGCTGAGGCAGAAGGATTGCTTGAGCCCAGGAGTTTGAGGTTGCTGTGAGCTATGATGACGCCACGGCACTCACTCTAGCCCGGGCAACACAGTGAGACTCTGTCTCAAAAAAAAAAAAACCACAAGCAGGCAGGTTCATGTGCGCGCACGCGAGCGCGCACACACACACACACACACACACACTCACACTCACTCACTCACTCCACCTGTTTCTTTCCCCTGCTTTTTCTCCACAGCACTGGGTGTTCTCTGACATACTATATATGGAGTTGTGTATTGTCTGTCTCCCCCTCCTGGAATGGAAACCCCATGAGGAAAGGGACTTTCCTGTGTTCACTGCTATGTTTCCCCAGAGCCTAGAACAGTGCCTGGTGGTTAGTAGGCCCTCAGTACATATTTGTTGAATGAAGGAATATACTCAGGAAATGCATTTGATGTCAGTGAAGACATCCTCTTTTAACACACATAACTTCATCCACTTTGACTTTCAATTTTCATTGCTTAGTGTTTATTACAGCATATTGAAAACACCATTTAAAATAAAAGTTGTATAATTTAAGCATATGAGAATTCAATGGTAAGGCTTTTCTCTAGCTTGAAGATTTTATTGGTGAACTTAAATGCCTGTAGTTGAACTTAAGGCCAGGTTAGTTTAAATTCCACATATTTCTGGCTAATTTCATGCCTGTATTTAAAAATTAGAGCATTGATGAAAGTGAGAAATTGTCAGTTTATGGGAAAATTAATGCTGACAAGTGGGACTTCTGCTTACTTTCCTTTCTCCTAATTATAGGTGAAGTATTTGACTATTTGGTTGCACATGGAAGAATGAAGGAAAAAGAAGCAAGAGCTAAATTTAGACAGGTATGAATTACTATATCTTTAGTTTGTCAGTTTAATAAAGTGACCGTGCTTAGACCCTGAAGCAAACAAGTGTTTGCCTGTACAAATGCTTAGATGGCTCACTGGATGGCAGGGATTGGCCGTTCAGCTCAACAAAAATGTATTAAGTGCCCTTCGTGCCTAAGGTGCTATGCTAGAGGTAGCCATGGGTTCTATTCCTAGCTTTGTAATGTTGACAGTAGACTCTTAACTTTCCTTTTGACTATTCAGCCTTAAAAATCTAGAGCTTAGCTAGGCGTAATGGCTCACGCCTATAATTCTAGCACTCTGGGAGGCTGAGGCAGGTGGATCGCTTGAGCTCAGGAGTTCGAGACCAGCCTGAGCAAGAGTGAGACCCTGTCTCTACTAAAAATAGTAAAAATTAGCTGGGTGTGGTGACACATACTCGCAGTTCCAGCTTCTGGGGAAGCTGAGACAGGAGGATCACTTGAGCCCAGGAGTTTGAGGTTGCTGTGAGCTAGGCTGACGCCACTGCACTCTACTCTGGGCAACAGAGTGAGACTCTGTCTCAAAAAAAAAAAAAAAGATTTCACATTTGGAAAGGTGGTCTTAGCTGATTTTCTGGTTTTCTCTAAACAGTGCCTCCTTCTTTTTTTTTGAGACAGAGTCTCACTCTGTTGCCCTGGCTAGAGTGAGTGCCGTGGCGTCAGCCTAGCTCACAGCAACCTCAAACTCCTGGGCTCAAGCGATCCTCCTGCCTCAGCCTCCCGAGTAGCTGGGCCTACAGGCATGCGCCACCATGCCCGGCTAATTTTTTTTTTTTTATATAGATTTTTAGTTGTCCAATTAATTTCTTTCTATTTTTAGTAGAGACGGGGTCTCGCTCTTGCTCAGGCTGATCTCGAACTCCTGAGCTCAAACAATCCGCCCGCCTCAGCCTCCCAGAGAGCTAGGATTACAGGCGAACAGTGCCTCCTTTGATTTGCTTAGTCTGATCACAGTTAAGGATTCATTTCTAAGTTTCTTAACTTTTGCCGTTGCATAAATTTAAAAGCTTAAGAAATACTAATGTTACTTTGACTTAAAATCTGTTAAACATCAGAGTTGAAACTAACTTTGGCTATCACTTAACTTTTCTGATCCTCAGCTTTTCTAGCTGTAAGAAGAGGAAAATATACTTGATGAGTTCTGAGTTCTTTCGAGTTCTAATATTTGACTCTGTGGTCTATGAAAGGAAACTCAAATTTTTATTAGAAAACCAATCTGTCTCCCCTTTGCATAACTGTATTCTTAATTTTTGTAAATTAGCCACCTTAGAGCCAGTATTTTTGCCTCATACAACTTAAATTCCTTCCTACTCAGATGAATCTGACTTGCAGACATTTATGTGAATATGATTTACTGACAATGAGGAAAGGGCCAGTGTCAGCCAGCAAGAGCGTGTCTGTGTCCGGGCCGCTCCAAGGATGCAGTGTGGCACTTAATCCCCCAGCTGCGGTTCTCTTCCATCTCTACCCGGCCCCGTCCACCACCTGATGGGATCCAATTCATCAGAAAGACAGGCATTTACTAACCTAAATCTTGAGGCAATTACTCTGGGTTTTTTGTTATTGTTTTGTTTTTGTTTTTTTAAGAGATGAGGTCTCCCTGTGTTGCCCAGGCTGGATTCAAATTCCTGAGCTCAAGTGATCCACTCACCTCCACCTCCCGAGTGGCTGAGACTACAGGCATGTGCCACCATGCCCAGCTTGTGGTTTTTATTTTAAATTCCCTGGAGAAATTCTGAAGCCTTTATTTGAGGAACCAATTAGTTAGACCAGGAAATTTGGTGGGGGGGAGGTGTGCTTTTACAATTAATGGCCTGATTTACAGTGCTTAGAATTAATGTAATCCCTTCTCCTTGCTGCGGTGTTTTTCTAAGACGGCTCCTTTAGACCTGGAAGAATCAAGCATGATACGGTGTTTCTGCTTTTCGCTGTTTCTAAGTGCCATGCATTCCAGGATCTTATAAGTCATCGTTACTTTGACTAAATAAAAAAAGTTTTCCTGTTCATGACAAGGAACATAGGCCCTTCTTTACATATTCATGAGCAGGTGGGTTTTCCTCCTCCTTCCTTCACCATTCCCAGCCTGGTGACTACTTCGGCCATTTTAGTTTCTTGGTTGAGCTCGTGTTCTTTTCAGAGAAGAAGAATAGATTCCTGGCTCTGTCTTCTTTACTTAGCTCTTTCTTCGTGGGCTGTTAATGTTAGTGCCACTGTTCTTTCATATATGACTGAAAGTGAATTAGGCTAACATTCATACTTTAATGTAGACAACATCCAGGTTCTCACTTTCTTTAGAAAGCACTGCTCATAGCTTAAGAATGTGGCACACACCTATAATCCCAGGTACCCAGGAAGCTGAGGTGGGATGATTCTTGAGCCCAGGAATTTGAAACCTGCCTGAGCCAACATAGCATGACTCCATCTCAAAAATAAAAAATGTACATGTAGAATACCAAAGAAAAGACTGGAAGCAAATATAAAACCAGAGATGCTATCTTTATTTAGTGTAATATGCACATATATTTGTGTATACTTTTTTGTATTTCCTAAAATTTCTACAATAAGTTTATAAAACTTCAATACTAGAAAATGAGACTGTTTTTAAAATGTTACCAGTAAATGTGAAATTTTAGTAAAACAATTGTTTAACAGCGCTAACCATAGGAATAATTGCAAGTTGACTAAAGCGGGCTATTTGCTGAAAGTGGGAGGAATCATTATAATAGTGCACAGAGTATTAGTAGTTTTCATAGTTTACATATGTTATAACATTCATTCCTGGGAAGAGGAAACTGACCCTCAGAGAGTTAAATAAGTCTATCCCTGGTTTGGTTTTGAGTTGGTGACCCAGTCATGGGAAGGTTACACCAAAGCCATCTGGTCCTGGGCCCGGGGGCAGCCAGGGTCCTCCAGATGCAGGGCGATTTGTTGGATTCTGGCATTATGCTCAAAAATAAGTGGAATGTCAACAGGCAGAGTCTAAGAAGAGACTTGCAGTTAAAACAAGGACATCCTCACCTTTGTCTTCTAGCCCTCAGGCCTGAATTTCTCCAGATTGAAAAGTTCAAAGCATGAGAAAACTGTTTTTAGAAATCCACATTCAGGTGCTCACTGCGTATTTTGCATGTGTGAACATTGATGAAGTTATTTTCCTCTTAATTCGGAATCTGCTCCTGTGAGGACTGACCCTTGCATGTCTCCTCATTCAGATCGTGTCTGCAGTCCAATACTGCCATCAGAAACGGATCGTGCACAGAGACCTGAAGGTGGGTACAAGCGTCCTACGTGTGTGCTCCAGTTGTATGCATTCAGGTCTGTCATTACACAAATGAGGCATAGATTAGATTTTGTTATCAAATAAGACAAAAATACATCTCATAATAATTGGATCATTTTAATCAAGTTATAGTAAGAGGATTAAAAGTAAATAAAAGTGACATTTATGCGAAGTATTTTACGTTTCAGTTAAGGTGCAATGGTTGATCTCTGGAGGACAGTCCTCACGCAGCCAGAGATGAGGGCCTCCAAGAACGTGGACACACCTGGCCAGTGTCCTCAGCACTGCCTGGCATTCTCTTGTGCTTTTGCAGGCAGCGTCATCTCCTGTTAACGGCAGAGCCTCTTTGAGGCTCTGTCACAGCCTCCACCCCAGCATAGGATGCGGTTTCCTATTTCACAGAGAAAACGGAAACTGCAGGCCCTCATCCTGGCCGCGCTGCGCCCATCCTTCAGCTCTCCTCTCCTTACAGGAAAGTGGGGCACCTGTGCTGCCCCTGCCTCTGTGCTCTGTCCCTGTCCCATGCCTCTTTTCTCTCCATGTTTTCATCCACTCTCTCTCTGTCTCTCTCGGCTTGCTTCTCACCAGCAGCATTTATACATGCTCAAGTCTGTGCCATCTTTTTACCAAAACACCCCACCCCAGGTCTCCTTTCAGATACACCCATTTTCTCTCTTCGTAGTCACGGCATCTTTCTCTAAACATTTTCTAGATTCCACGTCTTAGCTTGGTCCTCACCCCACTCTTTCCTTAGGTGACTGTCATTGACTGGCTTGTCTGCGTGCCCACCCTCAGTGCATTTGTGTTTTTCCATTAGCTGCAGTGGCCGCCTGTGTACCAACGACCCCCAAGACCCTTCCCACATACAGCCAGAGGGCTCTCCCAGGGTCCAGGTCCCAGCTGCCTAAGTGTCCCTCAGGCACCTTAGATGCAGCACATTCAAAGCCTAAACTCTTCCTTCCTGGACTTGAACCTTCATTTCTCATTCTGGTGACAGGTGTCCCTCTGCTTTACCATCATCCACTCAGTCACCAACCAGGTCCCTTTACTGCTATTCTCTAAATACGTGTTACGCTCACTCACTCTTTTCTGTCTCTCACACTATGCTAGGCCAGACACCGTCATCTCATAGTTGATTATAACACTAGTTTCTTGCCTCTGTTCTTCTCTGCTTCCAATTTTGCCTCTTCTTCCCATGTGTGTTTTCCATATTGCACCAAGAAGGGACTTTTTTTATAACACAAATAAGATTGTTATTTCTCTGTTTCAACCACTGTTCAGTGGCTCCCCATTCCCCTCAGGATGAAAACCCAAACTTCTTGAGTACGGTCCTTTGTCATTCATCCCCGACCATCTCCCCAGCCCTCTCTCTGCATCTCTCTCCCCGACACTTTCAGTTTCTGGAGTGAAACGTGCACTCGCTCACCTGTGTGTTCTCAGACTCGAAACACCACTCCTCAACACACCCATCGTGACCAGGTACACCTTCTTGTGCTTCGACATCACTTCCTCTGGGAAGCAGTCCCTCCCTTTCAGCGCCAGGCCCACGGCCCCGTACCTCCTCGGTTACACAGCACTTGGGGCTCAGGGCAGCTGCTTATCTTTCTGCCTCTCCCCTTCTGTGAGCTTCTGAGTGCAGGGTTCTCTCTGTCCTGTTCATTACATATCCAGACACTAATATAACATCTGTTGTGTAGAAGCCACATAGTAAATGTTTGTTGAAATAAATGAGAGTGTGATTTGTCTCTTGAATGGGGTTTGTGATTCTCCCTTCCTCAATAATAGCCATTTTACAACTATTTAGCAGTTTTTGTGAAATGTGGCTATCCACATTAAGGCAAATACCCATTTTTTAAAGAACCCCTTATTATTCCTAATTTAAAACCCTGTCAAAGGACTGGGCCTAGTGGCTCATGCCCATAATCCCAGCACTTTGGAAGGTACAGGTAAGATGATGGCTTGAGGCCAGGAGTTCAAGACCAGCCTGGGCAACATAGTGAAACTTGTCTCTACAAGAAAAATAAAACTAAAAATTTGCCGGGCATGGTGGCACTCACCTGTAGTCTCAGCTACTGAGGCTGGAGCACTTCATGTCTGTTATTGATTTTTAATATTATAAAAGTAGGAGTTCTAATTTGTCTCCTGTTTTTTTCCTCTAGGAAAAATTGTTATTTTATTAATTAGATATTAACTTTATATCATTACAAAAAGCTTATTTTATGAAATGCCTGGTCTTGTCCTAGTTCTAATTACATTTTGGTTGAATTTTATTTTTGTCTTGATGTTTTCCTTCTAGGCTGAAAATCTATTGTTAGATGCCGATATGAACATTAAAATAGCAGATTTTGGTTTTAGCAATGAATTTACTGTTGGTAGTAAACTCGACACGTTTTGTGGCAGTCCTCCATACGCAGCCCCCGAGCTCTTCCAGGGCAAGAAATACGACGGGCCGGAGGTGGATGTGTGGAGTCTCGGGGTGATCCTGTACACGCTCGTCAGTGGCTCACTTCCCTTTGATGGGCAAAACCTGAAGGTACAGGAAGCAGTTGCATCCGTGTACTATACAAAACCAAAAGGAGTTTCATTAAATTATATGGGTTTGCATTTTTAATGTTATATTAGTTTAGGGGTTTCAGTGGGTTTTTTGTTTTTTTTTAACCTAAAAGTTGATTCACTAGTTTTCTGTCCTTTCTCCCTCCCCAAAGGAACTGAGAGAGAGAGTATTAAGAGGGAAATACAGAATCCCTTTCTACATGTCTACAGACTGTGAAAACCTTCTCAAACGTTTTCTGGTGCTAAATCCAATTAAACGAGGCACTCTAGAGGTAATCGCATAAGTGAAAATAAGTAATAACTTTGGAGAGCTTTTAGAACTCAGCTTGGTTTGTGTGGCATACTGAGTGAATACTTGCTTGGGACTTTTTAAGCAGGAATTGCGACATTAAAAAAAAATTTTTAAGTTACCCTTTGACCTACAGTCAACGAAATGTTGAAATAAATTTGCCTAAATATTGTGATTATTGGAATATTTTATATTATGCTGCTAATGAACAGTTCACCTTTTCAGCAAATCATGAAGGACAGGTGGATCAATGCAGGGCATGAGGAAGATGAACTTAAACCATTTGTTGAGCCAGAACTAGACATCTCAGACCAGAAAAGAATAGGTAATTACTCTGTGCCTACATGCTTATGTGCGCATATGTTTGTGTAAGATATTTCTGTTTGACTCATGTATATGCTAAAATGTGAATAATGGAATATTAAGCACAAATTATATAATGAATCAGCTTATCTGTTCTGTCGTATTTAGGAACTTAACGCTAGTTTCTTACAATAGCGCCCAGTAACTCAGAAACGTGCTCATTTGTGTGAGAAAGTGTGTGATCTTTTAGGTTAAAGAAAATTATTTTGCCCTGTAACAGAATGATTTCTTACCCAAACAGAACACATAAACTATATTATACCCTTCTTTTTTAGGTATTTTGGTGGGAATGGGTTATTCACAAGAAGAAATTCAAGAATCTCTTAGTAAAATGAAATATGATGAAATCACAGCCACGTACTTGTTGTTGGGGAGAAAGTCTTCAGAGGTAAGAGTGATCAGAGAGGAAGAGCCGAAACACCCTTTGTGTAAATTACCAGTTTGTGTAAACTATTCTCCTAGTTTTTATTTTTTAGATATGTATAACATATTTGACATATCATTTTTTAAAAATTTACCTGCAAATACCAGATCTAACTCCCATGATCATTACAAGCTACTATTTTAACTTCAAGATAATAACCTTTAATAAGTAAACAGGATATTTTAAGTTATTTGGAAAAGCCTGGAAAGAAGACCGTAGATAGATAACCTTTTGTGACTTTTTCTAGCAGTCAGAAAAATACTTTCGCCTGAGTTGATGGCTGTCATTTTTAAACACTGTGATTCTTCGTGTTTCTGAATGAACTGTTAATGAGAGGTCTGTGTATTCTGGGAAGTTTAGTTTCCTAATAAACATCTGGGTTCGTGTTGTGGTTTATTGTGTTTCTCGTTTCCTCTCAGCTGGATGCTAGCGATTCCAGTTCTAGCAGCAATCTTTCACTCGCTAAGGTTCGGCCGAGCAGTGATCTCAACAACAGCACCGGCCAGTCTCCTCATCACAAAGTGCAGAGAAGTGTGTCGTCAAGCCAGAAGCAGAGACGTTACAGTGACCACGGTAAGTCTGACAACGTGTCAGTGTGTTCTCTTGGAGCGTCGCTCCTCGCGTGGGGAAGCATTCTCAGGGCCTGCCGGGGTTGGAGGTTGGCTTTATGTCCCTTCTTGGCATTTCTTTCTTAGCATTCTCACAGCTGCTGGCACGAGTCCCTCCAGGCTCTGATCTCCTTGGCACACTCTGGGCTTCTGTTGGGTAAGGCTGAGCTGGGTAGAACCTTCACCATCCGCCCCTGTGGGACGCCTGCTTTAGTCTGCAGTGCAGTTCACTCCCTTCTCCACCTCTGCATCAGATTTACTTTCTAGAGCAGCACTTTCCAGTAGAACTTTCTGTAATGAAATGTTCTCTGTCTTGCTGTCCAGTCAAGTAGCTACTAGCCGCTCTTGACTGTTAAGCACTTGAACTGAGGAAATGAGTTTCCATTTTTATTTTTAGCCACATGTGGCCAGTGGCTACCATATTAGACAGGGAAGCCCTGGAGAATATATAGTACCCCAGTTTTGCTTTCGTTGGTTTAAATTTTTTCTGTCTTTTTTTTTTTTTTAATAAAACCCAGTTCATGATACTATCTCATTCTCATCCACACTCTTGCTATTTTGTGTGGTTAAGTCACCCTTTGTTTTACACTTCCCCATAGAAGCCAACCCTTTATGAGGTTGAGAGCCCAGGGGCTGTGCTTACCACACTCTGCAGTTATTCTGCTCTCGAGGCTGCCCATGTGTTAGAGTCCTGAGACTCTTACGTGTGTGTTTGTTTTCTCACCCATAACTATAAATGTTAGCATTGTGGGCATTTCTGTTAATTTCAATATTCTAGGATTCGGGAACCAAATCTGTATTGGTCTGGTCCTAACTTTTAAAAGTATGTCCTTATATGGAACCCCATTCATCCCTTGTCCTTTGAGTTCTCTTCTCTGGATATTTTACACCTTCGTTCTTTCACTTTGAGATTTGACACTTCATTAAAAAGATTTGTTATATACAATTTGGATTCAGTCAAAAGGCCACACTCAAGGATCTAGAAGGCCACATGTGGCACGAAGCCTGCAGGTTCCCTACCCCTTGGTTTCCGTAATTCTTCCTGCTGATGCTACCTCCCGCAGGTTTGGACTGTAGCAGCACAGTGTCTGTCCTAACAGTGCCCGTCAGTTTTCTACAGTGCCTGCTGTTCTGGGCTGTAACTGAGAGCTCGAACCCATGCTGACACCAGCATTTGTGCTCATGGCATTTGTGAGTGAGGTGTTGATCTGGGTGTCTGTCTTTTGTGTTTGTTAGTTGCTAACGAGGAGGGGTTTTCAGTATCTGTGGATGGCAGGGCAATTAGCAATGCCTACATATTGCCCTGAAACCATGCAGTTTAAAGGGAATTGTTTCTGAAACCTAAAAGAAACCTGATAATGGAATTTCCTCATGTCTTTTGGAAATATCATAACAAATATGTTCTTCCTTAAGCACATAGATTCCATCTGGATTATCAGTGCTTTTTTCCCCAGCTTATAAACTTTTGGAGATAAAAAGAGCTTTAGACATGGTGTTACACATACATTCACCAACTGCCCATTCTGTCAATGAGAAAATAGGCCCAAGAGAGATCACCTAGTCTCTTGAGATTGCATAGCAAGTGGGGAATACCTGGGGCAGGATCCAGGACTCTCATCCTGTGGCCTTGTTCACTAAACCATCTCACTGGTGTATCCTTTTTATAGTAATCATCATCCTGTGTCTTGGAGTTTCTAATATTAAAAGGAAATTCATAAAAGAATATTTCCCAAAATTATTACTATTTATAGAGAAAATCACTTATTGACCCAATGCCTGCCTGTTTTTTATTTTTTATGGGTATGGAGAGAGTGGTCAGCAAAGGAAAGATGTATTATACCTGTGGCACTTAATGGCGCTGTTCTTTTAAGTGCTAAAAACTAGACAGGCTCCAAAGCTGATGCCTAGCAAAGTCGATCCACTTGGTACCAGGTGAAGGCAGGCAAGCCTGTGGCCAGGCCAGCTTCTAGGTCGTCCTCCAGCTGCCTCTCGCCGCTCCCCTTTGCCTGCCTTTGGTGTCTACCTCTGCATATGTGCCTCCTGCTCTGAAACCACAATGCAGTTTGTAGCTGTGCTACTTAATTTGGGGCCCAAGTGTGAACCCTTGTTGATGTGTGTTCATACACACTTTTCTAGGAAGTGTGTATCAGATTAAACTGTGTAACAGTTTATTTGTTCTTCTCTCATAAATAAAATTAAGCCCAGTGGGTCTTGCTCTGTGGCCCAGACTGGAATGTGGTGGCCAATCATAGCTCACTGCAGCCTCAAACTCCTAAGCCCTGTTTACTTTAAATTGAATTCCAAATAGATTTGCCATTTAGCTTTTTGTTCAACTGGTAACTTCCCTCTCCACCCTTTTAATAGACTAAAATATAAAGTCCCTCTGCCTTAGAATAAATGATGAGCATTTGGTGCTGTTCTTTAAGGTTACCACTGGATATCATACCTGATGAATATAATAATTATCATGTTCATTTCCAAAATTCTTTGCACTCTAGATCTCCTGTGCTACTATCAGAGTCTCCATATGGTTTATTACAGGGCATTGGTTAATCATGCACCTGGGGTGTCCCTAGGCTCACTGCTCTTGGAGTTGGGGGTATGACCAGGTACCTCTGCCCAATTCCTCCCTGTCGCTCACATGAGGAACATGTTTTCTTCTGCTTTTATCACCTTCCTGTGTCTATTCAAGTTCTTATTAATCTAGAAAATTACGAGTGCTTTTAAAAAGATCCAAGTTAAAACTTTAAAAGAAATGGCCCATAAAATCTATACTGTTCTATTCCAAAAGGTGAAGGCATCTCTTATACAAAAATGGATGTAATTCACTCAGATACACAAGGTGAACCAGTTCATTCTGCATGATGTGTGTGCCTCTAATTAATTTGATTGGTTATCTATACAGTAACACCTATTTAAGATGTTTCCAAAGGACCACTCTAAACAATTATTTTTTTAAAAAAGAAATCTTTAAGAAAAGTAGCAAGTTAGGAACTAATAAGTGAAATTTCAAAATTGAATTCATTGATTGCATAGAGTAAACATTCTTTGTATAAGTGGGCAACATCTTAGAGGATTTTACTGTTTTACATTTTTTTAGATGATAGGAATCTTTGATCGTCTTACAAAATATGTTTATTTTCATAAAATAAAATGTGAAATTATATTTTATCTTTTAAAAAGTGAACTCTTTATTTTAGCTGGACCAGCTGTTCCTGCAGTTGTGGCATATCCAAAAAGAAGTCAGACCAGCACTGCAGATAGTGACCTCAAAGAAGATGGAATACCCTCCCGGAAATCAAGTGGCATTGCTGTTGGAGGAAAGGGAATTGCTCCAGCCAGTCCCATGCTTGGGAATGCAAATAATCCCAATAAGGCAGATATTCCTGAACGCAAGAAAAGCTCCACTGTCCCTAGTGTAAGTGTTGTTGAACTACAGAGCAGACCAAGGGTGATAAGTTTAAACCAGGTAGACATAGCTGTTCTGAGCTTGTCCATTTTACTTTTATTTTCTCCTCTGCCTGGCATGCCCCCCCACTATACCACCATGCCCAGTCTCAACCTATCGAAATCCTGCCTGCTGCATTGTAGGTATTTCTCGTTGACACCTTCTATTCTTAGTCCATTCCTACTGCTGTAACAAAATACCTGAGAATGGGTAATTTATAAAAAACAAAAATTTATTTCAGAGGCTGGGGCATGGTGACTCACATCTGTAATCTTAGCACTCTGGGAGGCAGAGGCAGGAGGATTACTGGAGGCTAAGAATTCGAGACCAGCCTGAGCAAGAGCGAGCCCCCTATCTCTACAAAAATTAGAAAAATTAGTGAGGCGTGGTGGCGCACACCTGTAGTCACAGCTACTCAGGAGGCTGAGGCAGGAGGATTGCTTGAGCCTGGGATTTCAAGGTTGCACTGAGCTGTGATGAAGCCACTGCCCTTCAGCCTGGGCAACAGAGTGAGACTCTTTCAAATAAAAAAAAAAAATTTATTTCAGTTCTGGAGGTTGGGAAGACCATAATTAAGGCACCAGTGGCTTCGGTGTCTGGTGAGGGCCCTGTTCCCTGCTTCCAAGATGGCACCTTATTACTGCATCCTCCTTAGGAGACTAACGCTCTGTCCTCACATGGCAGAAGGGGTGGGAGGGACCAGCTCACCCCCTCAAACCCTTTTATAAGGGCAAAGCCGTGTCATGGCCTGATCACCTCCTAAAAGCCCCATCTCTTAATATTATTACATTGGACATAAAGTTTCAACATGAATTTTGGGGGAGCCACAAACATTCAAACCATAGCACCCCCCGTACACACTAGAGTAACGAGGTCCTTTATATCAGGTGCTGTTTCCAGTTGTTCCACAAACGTACTGAACTCTAAGTTATGTCAGGCACTGAGACACAGAAAGACCTCAGTCTAACAGAGCAAGAAGTAAAAGACAATGACAGTGCAGACAGATGACAGGCAGGCAGAGGCCTGCCATAAATGCACTTGGAGGCTTGACTACCGGTGCCCCAAGGGTGGGATGTTTGCACTGAGTCTTCAAAGGGCAGTCATGAGAAAGGACGTCGACTGAATTCTCGCCACATGTCAGGGACCATGCTAAGTGCTTTTCCATGGATTAGCTAAATTTTAAGATGATGAAAAATGAAGAAAAGTTAGGTAATTGCCTGAAATTACACTGCTGACCTAAATCCAACTCTTAATCTCTACCTTAATCTCTCCCCAGTAAGTAGATGGTATTTGCTAAATTAAATTGAATCCATTCAGTTTCAGAAACATTTCCTGTGGATTGAAGTATCTTCTATCTGACCTAAGATAGTAATAATTATTCTTAGCGCTCCTAGACATAATTTTATAAAGAATTTGCAGGGAAGTGAATGATCTCAAGATTATTCTGTAAGCACATTTTTCCCTACAAAATTAGCAATGATGCAGCCTTCCCTTCACCCCCAGAGAAACCCTGGAGTGAGGAGCCCCTGAGGCCCCTGCTGCTCCCTGTGGCGTCTCTCATTGTGCCGTCCTTGGCACAGGCAAGTAAAGGAGCCCAAGGGTTTTGTCTAGTCCCTCCTCCGACCTTATGCTTAGAGTAAACACTGTGTGAAAGTTTTATATTTTCACTTCTGAATACCATGAAGTAGAATTGTCATTCCACAGCCCTGCAGTTAAAATTTAGTCTCCAACTTTTGTTGACATTTCCCAGAGAAGATAAGGATCTTGTTCTCTGTCTTCATGTCTTTCCATTCCCACCACTTTTATCCGCATGCTGTCCTTTCTAAAGTATGTCATCAGCATTAACAGTCACCTATATTTGATTATTCATAAAGGGAAAAAAAGTAGTTAGCAACATTTTAATTTTCTCGCATTAGTCTTTGTAGTTTCTCTGTACATAGTCTACTCTTGCTATTTTAAAAGTGACTGCTTTATCTTTTTTTGAAAAATTACATGATAAAATTCCTTAGTTGTGACTTTTGTTTCTTGCTTTTTTAGTTTGAAAGTTAAATTGATATGAAATCCATATGATATATAATTAACCATTTTAAAGTATGTAATTCAGTGGCATTTAGTACACTCACAATATTATGCAACCACCACCTCTCTCTGGTTTCAGAATGTTTTCAACACCCAGAGGAACACCCTGCATCCCTTAAGTGATTACTCCCCATCCCCCTTTCCCCTCATTCTCTGACAACCACCAGTCTACTTTCTGTCTCTGTGGGTTTGCCTGTTCTGAAAATTACGTATAAGTGGAGTCATACAATATGCATCCTTTCATGTCTGCTGCTTTCTGTAACTCAGCATTATGTTTTCAAGGTTCTTCCAAATTGTAGCATGTATTAGTGTTTTGTTCCTTTCTAGGACTGAATAATATTCCATTGTATCTGTATGCCACTATTTATCTGTTCATCTGTTGGTGGACATTTATATTATTTCCACTGTTAATATGAATAATGCCACTGTAAACATTGTATGCAAGTTTGTACGTGGACATATGTTTTCATGTCTCGGATATACACCTAGGAATGAACCTGCTAGGTCAGCTGGTAGCTCCATGTTTAACCTTTTTTTTTTTTTTTTTTTTTTTTGAGACAGGGTCTCACTGTGTTGCCCAGGCTAGAGTGCCGTGGCGTCAGCCTAGCTCACAGCAACCTCAAACTCCTGGGCTCAAGTGATCCTCCTGCCTCAGCC
>NW_012148130.1:1180270-1239364 GCF_000956105.1 Propithecus coquereli | reverse complement strand
GCCGTGGCGTCAGCCTAGCTCACAGCAACCTCAAACTCCTGGGCTCAAGTGATCCTCCTGCCTCAGCCTCCCGAGTAGCTGGGATTACAGGCATGTGCTACTACGCCCGGCTAATTTTTTCTATATATTTTTAATTGTCCGATTAATTTCTTTCTATTTTTAGTAGAGACGGGGTCTTGCTCTTGCTCAGGCTGGTCCATGTTTAACCTTTTGAGGAACAGCCAGACTGTTTTCCACAGCAAGTGCCCCATTTTTCGTTCCTTCCAGCAATATATTAAAGTCCCTATTTCTCCACATCCTTGCCAACACTTTTTTTTATGTTTTTATTTTTTATTTTCTGTAGAGATGGGGTCTTGCTCGTACTTGGGCTGGTCTCAAACTCCTGGCCTCAAGCAGTCCTCCCACCTCAGCCTCCCAAAGTGCTGGGATTATAGACGTGAGCCACCATACCTGGCCATGCCAACACATTTTTTAAAAAAAAAACAGCTGTCCTAGTGAGTGTGAAGTGGTATCTTGTGATTTTGATTTGCATTTCTTTTTTGAGACAGAGTTGTCACTCTCTTGCCCCGGCTAGAGTGCCGTGGCAGCCATGGCGTCAGCTCACAGCAACCTCAAACTCCTGGGCTCAAGTGATCCTACTGCCTCAGCCTCCCAAGTAGCTGGGACTACAGGCATGTGCCACCATCCCCGGCTAATTTTTCTATATATATTTTTAGTTGTCCAGCTGATTTCTTTCTATTTTTTTTTTTTTAGTAGAGATGGAGTCTCGCTCTTGCTCAGGCTGGTCTCGAATTCCTGAGCTCAAATGATCCGCCCGTCTTGGCCTCCCAGAATGCTAGGATTACAGGCTTGAGCCACCGCGCCTGCCCTGATTTGCATTTCTTTAATGACCAGTGATATTGAGCATGTTTTCATGTGCTTATTGGCCATTTGTATAACTTCTTTAGAGAAGCATCTCTTCTAGTTGCCTTTTTCTTTCAATGTTCTTCCACACGTTATTGCACCAGAAGCAACAGTTCTGAAGGAGACTTAATTAAAGTTATCACAGGTGTCCTAGCTCATCAGTATACCATGTTATCATTTGCGTTAACAGAGCAGATTACAGTGGTGCCTTCATTTAACACTCAAGTTGCCCATTTTTAAATTGAGTTTTCGTTTTGTGGTTGAGTTGTAAGAATTCTGTATCTATTCTGGATACTAGACCCTAATCAGATATATGATTTGCAGATATTTTCTCGTTGTGTAGATTTTCTTTTCACTTTCTTGATAATGGCCTTTGATGCACAAGTTTCTCACGTTGACGAAGTCCACTGTATTTTTTCTCTTATTGCTCATGCTTTTGGTGTCGTATCTATGAATCTGTTTTCAAATCCAACATCTTGCTGATGTTTTATATTATTAATTTTTATTATTTATATATTTATCTTATATTTATAATCCTTTTTAATTTTGAATGTATTTGCTTTTAAAAATGGTGGCTTACTCTGTAGTCTTAATTTTATTTAAGTAGTCTGTGAATTATTACTTTACTTATAATTATAAACCATTATTATAGTCACCCTACCTTAGCTGTTTTTCATGTTTTTTCCTACCAGAAGAGAGAGTAGAGGTTGCTGTCCTCACTCCCTTTTCTGATCTTTTGGTCATTGCTGTGGATATTTTAGCATAGTTTAATTTAAAGACTGAGTACTCCTATTTATGTAGATGAGTTCTTTTTTTTCTTATTGTACTATTCTTACCAAATTGTTTAAGACAAAAATGTCCTTTTTTATAGAGTAACACAGCATCTGGTGGAATGACACGGCGAAATACGTATGTTTGCAGTGAGAGAACTACAGCTGATAGACACTCAGTGATTCAAAATGGCAAAGAAAACAGGTATGAAATTTTACCTGTTTGCAAGAAAATTTGTTTTTCCCCAAGAGAAATGGAAGCATGTTATTTATTTCTCAGTTTTTTAATCAAAATTCAAATAACAACAGTAAGTATTTTCTGAAGGTAAGTTAAATTTGAGTGCTGATTTTTAGCAAGATACTAGGATTCCAAATTCTTCTTGTTGTCTAGAGCACCATCCTCCTGGCTGGCTGTGTATAATGATTAAAAGTATTGAGTCAAACCAGCAAGATTTCCTAGGGGAGGTAGCTAGTAAGTAAGCCATGGTTTCATTGTAGAACTGTGAATAGGGAGGGAAATGGAGATTATTTTGTGCACATTAATAACTTGAAGAAAGGCCGAGGGGTGGGGGAGTAGGATGAGGACCTGAGGCAAGAGCCACCCCTGGAAGACGTAGAGAACAAACTAGAGAGAGTGAGTGCTCACAGTCTCTGCCTTAGAGATACGCTTGAACATCCGAGAGAAATGGGGAGTCCAGTCTTCTGAATGTTTGTAATCTGGTTGAGGGGCAAGAATACATAGAATGAATACATAGAATGATTTAAAATACTAATAAAGTAATATGTCAATAAAGAGAGCATCATATGGGGAGACAGCTTTCTTGGGGTTATTAATAGAGTCAACAAAGTAGGATTAGGTAGGTTCAGAGACCATGAAGGTAGGGTTAGTTTGGGGGGAGAGAAAAAAGAGAAGTCAAGTTGGTAGAGAGTGGTTAAATATAGTTTATTCTGTATAGAACAAATTTCCCAGGCTGGCATGGCTTTTCCTTCTTTCCAGAAGAGTCTTGTATGAACTAAATTCAAAGATAGAAATAAAGAGAGAAAAGTCTACATGAATCCTGGAATAAAAATCTATAAAAATAAGCCTACATCGTCCTCCTAATTTGAACATTGTTTTGTCATGTCTAGCATCAAAACTGTTTCTTTATTTTCTTCTGACATTTACTTTCTGAAATTATATTGTAAGGTTTCTGTTTCCTTCATCTTAATCTTATATTTGATCTCTCTAGCCAAACGAAATGTTTGATCACTCACTAATGCGACAGCCTAAGCAAGGATTCTTCTTTCCTCCTTCCTTTCTAAAATCAAACTATTTCTCATTTCCCTATTCATAGACCACTTAATTTTGAACTGTTATGGGGAGTAAAGCTTGTTGTATAAGAATATATTTATTATTCAGTGAATTTTAGCTATATTGACATTCCAGTGTTCTCTTTTCTAACTCCTATGTGTTTTAACATTATCTTTTTCCTTATGGTTAAAAACTATTCAGAACTTAATTGAGTATAGCAGCTGGGCTAGACAGTTTACAGATAGTGATTGTATAATTATTTCTTAATAGTAGTTTATTCTCTGGTAGATTTTCTTTTATTACAGTTCTCTTCTCTATCAAATACCTTCTAGTTCAAAAATGACATAAACGATATCTGTAGAAGATTTAATTAGAAGTTTCTAACATTGTGGATTTCAGTCTACAGGACTAGAAAGCTGTTGTTTCCTGACTTTGCTTGTTTTTACAAATACTTCTAAATTGTTGAACTGCTCTATCAGGCTCCTTCTGAACTTCAGGATATGTGGCTCTGTGAGTTGCAGAGTCAGACTTTTTATAGGTGTTGAGACCACAGTCTGCTCCCTGCTCCCCATCCTCTCTCTGTGGGTCTGCACGTCATGCCTGTGCTCTTCTAATTCTCCTTTCCTAGGATTACCCGTTTCACTCTTTGAAAATAGTTTTTAAGACTTTTTAAAATTTCTTTGGAGTCATTTCCTTTCTATGTTCCGCCTGCTGCAGACACCTTCCTTATTAGGGCTGACTCCTCCAGATCCTGACCTGGGCCCCATTGCTTCTCTTACCGTAAATCATTGAAATACTTTGCTTTTGAAGGTTTTGTCTTTATCTTTTGCTAAACAGAGCCTCAGTGCCAAACTGCACAAGACAGGGCCCATAGTTGTAATAATGTCTGGATTTTCTTTTTCTTTCTATCTTACAAATGAATCGAAAGACTGTGGAAAATTAATTAGGTATGAGGGCTGAACTAGTGGTTGTATTTTTTATTTTCCCCTAAGGCACCCTGTGTGACAACTTTCTGTCCCTTAAAAATGATGCTTAAGGCCAGGCATGGTCACTCATGCCTGTAATCCTAGTATTTTAGGAGGCCAAGGTGGGAGGCTTGAAGTCAGGAGTTTGAGACTAGCCTGAGCAAGAGCAAGACCCCATCTGTACCAAAAATAGAAAAATTAGCTTGGCATGATGGCACACACCTATAGACCCAGCTACTCGGAAGGCTGAGGTGGAAGGATCACATGAGCCCAGGAGTTTGAGGTTGCAGTGAGTATGATGACACCTCTGCTCTCTAGCTGGGGCGACAGAGTGAGACCCTGTCTCATTTTAAAAAAAAAAGGAAAAGAAAAAAGATGCTGGAGTCTTCAATTAGATGTAGTTAGCCTTCTCTGCAGAAATTACTTCTTAGGCAGATTATTGCTTTCTCCTCTTCTCTCCCAGCTATGTATCTTACTCCTTTACTAATTGAAAATACTAGTGAGATACAGGATGCCCGGCCCTATGTTAATTTCTGAAACAAGCACATTAAGTTCCATTTTCAGCCTTAAATGTGTTGAACTGTTTTCTTCTATATGTGAGTGTTTATACAGAATTCCACCATGAGAATGATTATGGCTGATAAAAACTGTGAAAAGGTTTGAACCAAAGGCTCCACATACCTTAAGTGAGCCCTTAACTGCCTTCAAAATTTTACACCAAACATAGGATGATATTTTAGAGGCTTACCAAATGTAGATTTTTTGCCTCTTGCCATAGGTAATATAATTGATTTTTAATAGTTTTTTCTTTTTAAAATTCATTTTATGAATTTATTCTTACTAGTACAGTCTTTCTGTTTGCTGGGTCTATAGGTGTGTGCCATCATGCCAAGCTAATTTTTTCACACAGCTTTACTGTGTGAAAAATAATCATTGGTCTTGGGGGCAGGGAAGCATAGCTTTTAACGAGTTGTTGCTTTGGCACAAACACCTGTGAGAGTTTTCTGAGTAAGACTCGTCTTGAAACCAGGTGTGCTGAAGATCAGCCTCCTTTCTGCTGCAGTCCTGCTGACGTGACTGTTCTACTTCTGTTATCAGCTTCCAAAACATGGCCTGATTCCAGCCATGACTGACAGTTGATATAAACTAGGCTTAGGCTTCTGAAGGTTTGATGACATCTCTAATGGTATGACTCTCTCAAGATGGTGTCATGTCACAGAGAGAGTTAAACCACTGAGCACAGACCTGACAGACAGTGCTCAACAAATTTTAGCTTTCGTTCTTAATTATAGACTGCTCAGACAAGAGTGAAGAATTTTCTTAGTTTACACTAACGATACCCAATCTCTCAAGTTAATGTTGCGGAACAACCTATATGGCAGGGGCACTTTGCCCCCACTTTTTCATATGCTTTTAGATATTTGCATGAGGTTATTTAGACTATATTCGCTTAAAGACCTCCCAAAGAAGTAAAGTGACAGTGTTAGGGTAAAACACAACGGTAGATTTTCAAAGAAGTTTGAAGTATTGGATGTCACTGACAAAAGTTTAAATAGTCAAGTGACTTTATTATTTTGTCCACTTACCCACTTTCCCTGCATTAAGGCACGGAGATTGAGCAGAGAAGGACTGATGGCAGTTAGCACACGTATCTTTTGTACTACATTTTTAAGTCTGCTTTTATGCAATCACTGAGAATGCTTTTAATTGGCAACCAAAACATTTCATATCAAAATGATCTGAAATGGGATAGATGTTCTAGCAAACAAATTCAGAGTGCCTGTCCTATAGTAACTTTAACTGAATTAGAGTTTCTATAAATATAATCAGTTATAAATACAAAATAATTGGGAAGATTAATAGGAATACAACTCATGTAACTTGAATTTTAAGAAAAACATTGCTATCTCTTTAAATTAAGATTTAAATTAATACAGCTGCTGTTTTGCTAGATTGTTGTGAGCGAGACTATGAAATATAACGATCATTTTGAACACTTTTCTGGGAGAAAAATATTGTTCAAACTTTCATAACAACCAACTTGCACTTTTAGAATATGAAACCCCTCGTGATATTGGGGCTGTCTGTTGTAAATAGAATTTTTGTGAGTTTGATTGTTTAAACTTGAAATTCAGCAGATGTTACTATGTTTACTGTTTCCTGAATCAAGGTAGTAGGACTACTGTAGAAGTCAGACAAACAAATCTGTTTTGTTGCTTACTTGGTAGAACTTGTGATATAACATGAATAAAATTTTCTGAAGAAATATTTGCCTTTAAAATTAGTATTTCAAAAAATTTAATAATTCATAGTGAAAATATCGATTTACATTTCCTATTTAGAAATGTCTCTTGCTTTGTCGAGGATCAGATTTTCACTGCAGGACATCTGTCCATCCCCTCTTTGCCATGCTTATGTGCCTCGCAGGCAAGATGCAGTTGTCAGTGAGCTGCCTGGGGACAGATGGAGCAGCCTCTTGCTCTGTGGGCCGACTAAAATCCTTTCCTTCTCCAGAGTCTTCGGGACCATTTATATTCACAGGAAAGAAGCTAAACCACTCCCGCCTCCCCTTCTTCCCCTGTTTTTCTTGGTGTATCCATTGACCCGAGCTCCTTATTTGTGCAAAAAAAAAAAAATGTCAGCAGCTGGGCAGGAGGATAAATTTTGTTGACTCCAGACCTGCCCTGAAAGATAATAGATCACAAAAGACAATTGTATGTATCTGTACCTTAACATTATATGTATATTTGTATGTCTGTACACATGTACTGGGAACAATGCAACATGTCTTTAACTACTTGAATCAGGACTCTCTGTTGCAGGTGACAGAAAACCCAGTCCAAACAGGCTTAAATAAAACAGGGCATCTGTTAGGTCCTACTACTAAAAAAGTCCAGGGCTAGAGTCAAGGTCCATTCCTTAGTTCTGCTCCCTCTGTGGTAGTTCCACGGCTGAGCTCAGCACCGTCAGACCTGACCTCTTCCTGCACATGGCTTGCTCGAGCCGAAGCTTGAGGTTGTCTCCTTGATCTGTGTGTGCTGGCTCTGGGCATCTCTAAACCTGTCACTGGCCAGGGTAGCTGGGAAAAGTCTGGGGTGGAGTCAGCTTCATCTGCAGCCCAGGGACCTAGAGTTGCTTCCCCTAAAGCAAAATTTAAGTATTGCTGCCACAGGAAAAGTATGGACACTAAGTGGCAAACTAAGAAACCTGAAGGCCTTTGTTTCCAGTCCTTCTCTGACTAAATAGAGCCATTCTCTCAGGCATAGGGCAGAATTCTCAAACAAAAATGCAGGGCCAAGCAGCACTTCTTGAGCAATTTATTTTAAAGACCTATCTCCCTCATGTTCGGGCTGTCAGAATCCCAGTGGCTATTTGATTAACTAATCTGTTCTGTTGGAAGAACATATACTGAGCACCTGCTCTATCAGGCTTTCTGCTGACACTGGGGGCACGTTGACAAGATTATAGCTGTGGTTTCAGGGAGCTCCAGCAGGGAAGTGTCGCTACAATACAATGTGGCATGCATGAACTAAAACACAGCAAGAAGTGATTTAACTCTCAGTGGGAGGGTGCATCAGGGAAGACTTCATGGAGGAGATGACCTCTGGTTGAATTTTGGAGAGTGAGTAGAAAGATGCCAGCCCCTCAGGCATAGAGAATAGCTCCTGCAAGTGTTTCGTGACCTGGTGCTTTACCAAGGGACTGCATGTCATTAGGAGGGCCAGGAAGTCAAGTTTCAAGACGAATGAGAGAAGGCAAAGCCTGGAGAGATTGCAGGGGCCCAGGGATGTGTGACTTGCATGCCGGGATGAGGAGTCTGAACTTGATCCTGAAGACTCAGTGTGCTGTAGAAAGTTATGACCAGATGAGCGACAAGGTCCAGTGTATGTTTTGGGAAGTTCTCGGCAGTTGAGTGGATACACTGGAGGTGGGGTGGGGGTAGAGGCGGGAGCCCGGTGAAGATGAGGCCTGAGGCTCTGCACTGAGACCCTTGCAGTGGAAGTGGAGAGGACACGCCAGCTGGAAGGCTGTCAGGAAGCTGACACCAACAAGATGTCATGGTTGGTCTGGACATGGGAAGTGAGGGAAGGGAAGAACCTGCCGGTTTCTAGGTTTCAATCCTTTGAGAGAATTTCTGCAGAAAGACACTGGAAGAATATGATCAGAATTCTAAATCCCTGCTTCTCCTTAAAGGAAAGAAACTATACTTTGGAATTCTAAGGACATGATGACTGAGCTGGAATTCAGGAATAGTGTGGTCTTGGTGAGACTCCTGTGGGTAGTTTTGTCCAGTAGCTGTCTGTGCCAGGTGGAACTGCAGACTTCCAGCCACTCCATCACTCTTTCTCTGTCTATAAACAGTTAATTTTTTTCTCATGAGTTTTTTCTTCCTGAAAAAAGGGGCTCTGTTAACCCCTTGGGGATTTTGACTATTCTTTGTAAAGGATAAAGGACTCTTTATAAATGTCCTTTGGGTAAGAAGATTGTAAACTATATTGTTAAAACAACATAGGATACTCTGTTATGTAACAACTAGTTTCTATACCCATAACCTTATTAGTTCATTTAAAAAATGTCAGTGTGTTTTGGGAACAAGTTGAGAGCACAGTAAGCTCATGTTATGTATTCAGTTTACCACTTACACTTGAATTGAGACATCTCTTAGAATAAGCTTTATTTTAGGCGTAGCTTGGAGGACATCGTCCTTCTCACATAAATAAATATTCAAACATATAAGCTGCTATTTTCTTTTGTTTAATGTAATAAACTTTTAAAATTACTGTTTGAAAAAAAGCAGCTGCAGGTTAGCAATTGCTCCAGAATCCCCAAAACAAATTTAAGAGAGTTTTATTCTTTGAAAAACATGAGATGGTTTGGGGAGGAAGGTTTGTACATTACACAGCAGGTTGCTCTGTGGTCACTGCTCCATCAAACTGTTGTTTCTGCCTCTGCCTGAACCCAAACCCCCTCCCAGCCTGACAGAAATGTTCGCTTACGCAGCTAGCCCTGCCTCAGTTTGTACCACATCTTCTACCTGTCGGCTGAGACATCAGAAGTCGATGTCCATGTCAGCCTCTGGGCACCCCAAGATGATGTTACCTCCAATAGACAGTGAAGGAGATAACTTCAAGGCTGTGTAAGAAAATGCACATTCCTTGTGAAACTAATGTGTACCCACTGCTTCTTAATTTTGTGCTGTGGATTTTATAGTCCAAGATTTTGTTACAGTTGTCTACAAAGTGTCCTTCCTCATTGTGATTTTAGTTTGAGTACATCCTGTCTCATGGTGTTCTCGGTCCTCTGTGTGTGTCTTCATGCCTTTGCATACTACAAAGGTGTAAGAACTTCCTGCTCCTCCCCAAGTTGCTTTCAGCATGTGGAATTTTATATTCATATCGGTTTGTGTGCTTCCAAAGCTTTTTAGTTGCTGATTCTTCAAGTCTGCCTGCATATCCTTTATTTCTTTCATATTGGCACGGTTCTCTGCGTGTAAGCAATTTGAGAGGGAAGCAAAGGGAAAAAGCTTGAGTTAGCCAATCTCTGTCCTAGAATTTCCCTGCATTAACCTTGTCCTTAAAAATATATATGTACTATTCCCTTAAACTCTATGAGGCTTTGTCTCATTGTATACTATTCTTTTGGTACCCTCTCCCACTTAACTTACCTATTACTCCCAAGTTCTGTGAAATACCCCTTGGATCTGGATTGATTTCACCTGATTTTCTCCACTGTGTATGGAAGGTATATTGTGATTGTAAATTTCATACGCCATGTTTGTGAAAGTCTCTTATTTTCTAATCTCCACAGCACTATTCCTGATCAGAGAACTCCGGTTGCTTCAACACACAGTATTAGCAGTGCCACCACCCCGGATCGAGTCCGCTTCCCCAGAGGCACTGCCAGTCGTAGCACTTTCCACGGCCAGCCACGGGAGAGGCGAACTGCAACATATAACGGCCCCCCTGCCTCTCCCAGCCTGTCCCATGAAGCCACACCGTTGTCCCAGACTCGAAGCCGAGGCTCCACTAATCTTTTTAGTAAACTAACTTCAAAACTCACAAGGAGGTAAGTGTCAGGTGATGCTGGTCGTTTTGGAGTGAACACACAGAACACAAGGGGAAGTGTTTTTTCTGTTGTGTGAAGCCACTGACCAGATATCTTTTGTTCTGCCTTCAGCTCATGTTTTTCTGGTTTATATATATCTAACTTTATACATTAAAACCATTAAAATAGAAATTATAGAGCTCAGAGTCTTTTCATAACACCAAAAGTTGTCTAGCATTTGGGAGGTTTTTATTATTTTCTTTAATTACTGTTCCTTTTGGTCATACATATGCTCACTACAGTTTAGCAGAACTCCAGTTCTGGTGTAAGCAAGGGACTGGCGCCCCATAGCAATAACCAAGGAAGATAATGCGGCCGTTGTATAGCAATCCCTAGACATGAAGGAGAGGGACATTTCCTCTCTTCTCACTTCATTGTCATTAAGGAGCACTAAGTTTCTAAAAGTCCACATCTTGAAATTGTTCTCTCTCATAGTATGAGACCAGGATAACTTTCTTCAAAGGTATAATTTTAGAGATAAAACCCCTGGTTTATTCTCAAAAAATAAATATATCATCTTAGCACATCCAGGACATAAGAAAGAAAAAAATAACAATAATATCAGGTTATGTATAAAATGCTTCATGTGTCTAGTTAGGCTGTCATTTTGGGCCTTGGGAAACTACGGGTCCTTTGAGGTAATTTTCAGTTCATTTCCATGATCTAGTGTACATGTTGCAAAAGCCTAGAAATATTGGTTGCTTCCAGGGGAAAAAGAAAGGATGCCACTTTCAACCCCAACAATATCATGAAAGGCTTCTTTATCCAGGAACAAGTCCCAGAAACCCAAGAGCCCCTGCAGTTTTAGGAGTCCCCTGAAGGAATTATTTGAAATTAAGCCTGGCTGTGGATTGGTCTATATGAGGTTTCTTGCAGGTTTGCCTGGTAGGGCCTCTCTTGTCTGTCACTTGTGTCTTACAGGACAGCATAGGAGTGTTCCCAGGTCTGCGATCATCAGTGCCCCCCTCCTCTGTTTCTCTGTGATCTCCATGGTCTGTTAGCACCCTGCTCAGTATCAGCTGTTGCCATTATTTAAACTGTAAGCCACATGTCACTTTTCAGTCTCCTTAATTTCTCCAGATTAATCATCTAAAACTTAGGCGAGTCTCATTAAATAGTCTGATCTGTTTATTGTTAGGATATCAAATAGTAGATATGGGAGGATTCTGATATCCATTAGCATTAACTAGAAGTCAGACAAATCAAAAGGTTTTAGTGTTCTTGTTCTCTCCTCCGCCCCTCTACTAAGACACCCATTTCCAATTGGGCAGAACAGAATGGTCTAAAGGGCCTTGCCAGTATTGGGGCTGGGTTCATGACCAGCAAGAGAGACAGTAAGTTCAATCCAAAAAGAGTCTATTGACCCCCCACAATAAATCCTTCCTTTCAGGGTCTCCCCATGGCCTGTCCAAGGCCTCCTTGTCCTCTGGCTTCTTCCACAGGGACTGGGCTAAAGTGAAATCTGCCTCTGCTTGGGTGGTAGAAGGTAGAGCCATTTATGTGGCCGTTCACCTTCTGTCCCTGCTTAATATCAACAGGGGTTTCCCCTCTGAGCCCAAGCACAGAGGGATGTGCAGCCCTCCAGGTTGGCCTAAGTTCAGAAAGGCAGCTTCGTGTCCGTGCATTTTGTTCTGTAATGGGCTCTTTAAATAAAATCTTGCACATCGTTAAAATCCTTGAGTTTATTTAATGGTCTCCTTTATGCTCCTTTTTTGGTCTTCTTAAGACCATCGTTGATAAAAATATCAGCCACCATTGTTGGAGTGCCTTATTGTGTCCTAAAGTAGATAGATGTCTATAGATATATAGATATACTCATTTTATATACATATAAATGTGTGTTATATACACACATATATACACACAAATTTTTATGGGTATATATTTATAATATATACACACTCACTGCATCTCCACAGTACACCCTGTGGAGTAGATATTTATTCTCCATGTCATAGAAGACACTGAAGATGAGGTTCAAAGAGGTACATGTTTAAGATCCTACAGCAAAAAAGAGGCAGAGCCAAGTCTGTGATCAGAGGAGGCCCTTAAAGCCACTATACTTGTGCCCCCTTAGAAAACTCAGTGAAGGACTGGTATAGGCCTGAATCCTTTTCTCTTATTTCCTAATTACATTTATTACATGTATTTGAATTGAAATTCTTTTTTTTTTTTTTTTTGAGACAGAGTCTGACTCTGTTTCCCTGGCTAGAGTGCCGTGGCATCAGCCTAGCTCACAGCAACCTCAAACTCCTGGGCTCAAGCAATCCTCCTGCCTCTCAGCCTCCGAAGTAGCTGGGACTACAGGCACGTGCCACCACACCCAGCTAGTTTTTTCTATATATATATTTTTAGTTGTCCAGATAATTTCTTTCTATTTTTAGTAGAGACGGGGTCTCGCTCTTACTCAGGCTGGTCTCGAACTCCTGACCTTGAGCGATCCACCCGCCTCGGCCTCCCAGAGTGCTAGAATTACAGGCATGAGCCACCGCGCCCGGCCTGGAGACGGATTTCTTGATTAAAAAATTCTAGGTGGCTGGCCAGGCACAGTGGCTCATGCTTGTAATCCTAGCACTTTAGGAGGCTGAGGTGGAAGGATTGCTTGAGTCCAGGAGTTTGAGACCAGCCTGGGCAATAATGAGACCCCGTCTCTACTAAAAATAGAAATATTAGCCAGGTATGGTGGCACATGTCTGTAGTCCCAGCTACTCGGGAGGCTGAGGCAGGAGGATCACTTGAGCCCAGGAGTTTGAGATTGCAGTGAGCTATGATGGTGCCACTGTACACTCCAGCCGAGGCAACAGAGTGAGATCCTATCTCAAAAAAAAAAAAGCTAGGTGATTGTTTTATTCTACAACTTCCAAATTTCCAGGTATTTCTACCCCTCAGTTTTTGTAGATATCTTTTTTCTTGTCTTGTTAAGGCTTACAAACTGAAGCATGTCACCTCCCTTAGTCATCCTTCGGTTACAGGCAGCTCGCGCCTAAAAACAACCAGGGTCCTTGCTGCAGTGGTTGAAGCTTCTTGTCCTCCCTTAGCAATAATTGCCAGGATTAAAGTTGCAGTGCCTGAGAGACTAGGGTATTTGCACTTAGGTGCTGCAAGGGAGACAGGGCCTGGCTAGGTGAGGAGGGCTGGTGTCAGAAGACCTACACTCTGCGTGGACAGCACAGGGCTTTGGAGAGCTGTGAACCCTTTGTAGTAAGGAGCGAAACTCTCCCCTCCTGCGGCCAGACCTGGCCTGCTCAGATTCGCCCACGTGGCCTGGGCCAAAGTGCAGAGTGCAGAGGCCTCCATCCTACAGCATCCTCCTTCCTCTTCATACCTCACGGGATTCATGGCAAGAAAGGTTAAGAAAATTCATCCTATAGTATTTGACCAGTAACCATGACTTTTCCCGGGTACAAAATTAGGAAATGAAAATATATTTTAAAGATTTTTTAGTCATTTTTCAACTAAAATAATCTTTGGAATAATACCACCTTATATTTATATAGTATTTATTTATAAAATATTCTCACATGGGTGGTCCTCTTTACAGTAGATACCCTGCTGTGTACCATTTCTGATCTGATTATGAAGTGGTTGGCAGTTATTTACAATAATTAGACTTTTTTTAATTAGTTAATATCTGGAGCAATGCCAGTTATCCAAGATTAGTAAAAATCCAAGGATTTCATTAATTCAGTCATTCAGCAGATATACATCATTGCCTATTGTGTCCAGTTACAGAACTGGCCTTTACAAATAGAAGTTAACAAGCCTGTCCTGTACTTGCCCAGGGAAGCTGATCACATGATCATAAAAATCTGATCCAAGCCAGGTGCAGTAGCTCACGCCTATAATCCTAGCACTCGAGGCCGAGGTGGGAGGATCACTTGAGACCTCCGTCTCTACTAAAAATAGAAATTAGCTGGGCAACTAAAAATATAAAAAATTAGCTGGGGATGGTGATGTACGCCTGTAGTCCCAGCTACTCGGGAGGTCGAGGTAGGAGGATCGCTTGAGCCCAGGAGTTTGAGGTTGCTGTGAGCTAGGCTGACACCACGGCACTCTAGTCCAGGAAACAGAGCAAGACTGTCTCAAAAAAATTAAAAATTAAAAAAATAAAAATTTGATCCATAGTTGGAAAAATCTTTTGTCAGATCGTATTCGGCACAGCCTGTGCATCTCCTTAAATTTTTTTAGTGACCAAAGTCTCTACCCTTTCTAAATACAGTTCTTCCAGTTTATTACATAAAAATAAAATCCATACTGTTACCTTGTTACTTAATTTTTATTTATTTTGAGATCTAAAACTGGAATATCTACTTCAGTTTAAACCCAATAACCTATTTTTCTTAAAGTCATTTATATCATATCATTGTAATAAATATCCTGTTGATGTTTAAATTATCTTCCTGAAAGAAATAATGATCTTAATGGTTAAATATTTTATAATGAAAATTTTTTATGTTTATGTATAAGAAGGCAAGATGTTTGTTCATGAGATATTCTGAAAAAAATTGAGAAAGTGTTTTATCACTAGTACATTGCACATGATTTGTCATTTCTTTAACAAGACATTAAGCTTTGTCTTAAAAGTGTATCCACCTGAAGAACTTTAAATAGATTTAATTACATCTGATGTCAATATTTATTGTTGAACTTATTCTTACAAGTATAGATTTTTTAATATTTCTAATTAAAAGATTACGTGCTCATTTAATTATCTGTAATAATTTTACTTTTTCAACAAATATCACCATTTTATTGTTTATTGGCCAGAAGAAGAGCCCTGTTTAATTTGGGTTTTTTCTTTCTCTATATATAATTGATTAGATTTTCTGTTTAATTTGTGCAAGTTGTTTCTGTTAATTTTTTTTTTTTTTTACTTAATTTCTTTTAGAAACATGTCATTCAGGTTTATCAAAAGGTAGGATTTATATAAACACATTTATTTTTCAATCCTCACCCCCACATGGCCTCTGCAATTAACATAAGGTTTGGCTTTCTGGCCTTGTTTTTTTCTTAAAAACTAAACTTTCTGCCGAGAACTAAATACTTATTTCCTTGAGAGGAAACTGGAAAGAAATAGATTAACTCTGTCAGGCATTTCAAAGGGACATGCTCTTGCAGCAAAAGGCCTGTGCATGCTCTGTGCATTTTCTTCCTTTGGTAGAATTATTTAGCATCCAAATAATTCTGTCTTCATACTAATAACACTTAGCATGCTCCTATTGGAAGAATGAGACATTCAGTAATGTTAATATACAATTAATGATTAGCGACAAGCATGTCAAAGGTAAGTGGTAATTGTGTTCATCTTCATTTTTATTTCCCTGGGAATAGAATTAGTAAAAGGCTTGAAAATTACGGGGAAATTAGCAAATACTCTGATACTGGAAACAAGCATAAAATCCAAACCCACAGCCTCATTTGGTTTGGCTTTTTCAGAAATTAAGATGTGAGCAGCAGCATAGCAGAATGTTTTCGTATTTCAGGAGAGCTGAAGAGTAAATAGAATTCTGTCCAAAAGCCACTTGCCACTAACCACTGAAGAAAGCATGTCTCATTATTTTTATTTAAAGCACTGCAGTAAATGGTATTCTGATTTGATTAATATTTTTTGATGGTGACAATCAAGAGACCCAAAATTTTCCTGTCTTAGAATGCACACGTATATGAGGCAGGACATCTGCCATTAAGGGCCACTCTTGTGCCTGTGCCTCTCAAGTCACTGGAAGCCCAGGCTGCGAATTTTTATACTTATTAGACCGATGGACGGCTGCCAGGCTCTGTTAACCTGAGCTCTTTACCAGGAACTGGGGGTTGGGGGCAGGGGGGTCCTTCCTGCCGCAGATACCGTCCATGATTATTTTGTATTTTTTAACTGATCTTCCCAGTTGTCACTTTTTTCCTTAGACAGTATTATAGTTGAATGTAGACTTCAACTGAGGTCTCACTGCCTTTTCATTGGAAGCCCATTCTTCTGTGGGGAGTGGCTAAAAAGTGAGGACAGTGCCAGTGCCAGGCTGTGAAGGTGCTCAGACTGAGGAGCCCAGCGGGGGTGCAGGCCGCCCCTGTACGCGGCCGGCCGTGGGAGAGTCAGACTGAGAGGAAACACCTTAATAAGCCCTGGTGACAGAGAGGAGCTTTAGGTTTGCTCACGATGCTTGTGTTGGTATGTGGGTGGTTGTGTACTGGTATGTAAGATTTCTCTTCTCTTTCCCACTTCTCTTTGCTTCTACATTCTGTTCATTGAGGCTTCCAACTGAATATGAGAGGAACGGGAGATATGAGGGCTCAAGGTGAGGGAAATGATTTTTACTCATTTCTGAATGTTCTGCACCGTATTCCTGCTTCTGCCGCGTAGGTGCTGGGTGAGGTGGGCCCTGCTGCTGCTGGCCGAGGCGAGAAGGCTGCGCTGCACCTGGTGGCCACCTGAGGGCGTCAGTGTGCCACACAAGCCTCACTGATCCCAGCGTGGCCGGGCTTTACCTCTGTGCACCAAGTGCCCAGGGGTCAACGGCCCAGCTGGGACATGGAGCTCTGGGGGTCAGTAGCAGTGCTCATAGGATAGGCCCTCAACTCTCGCTGACTCCTTGCCTGGCTCAAGGAATAAAAGCAAAACACTTAATAAATTTTTCATATTTCAAAGTAGAAATGTTTTCTTCTAAGAATGATGATTATATAGTCAAGTGTTTTGCTTTTCAGTTTTGTATAGCTGTCATTGCATAGGATATGAGGGAGGTGTCACCGGATAGGCTTAGGACTCTGTGTCCCTGGTCCTAGGTGTCTTCTACTTGTGCCCTTTCTTACGCCAGTCCCCACCAGGCTATTTCAGGCCCACTCTAACCCATTTGCTCTCTTCCTGGGCTTTCTAAAGCACAGCTCTGGTCATACGGCTTTTCTGAACCCCTTCAGTGGCCCCCACTACATAACCAACTGGGTCCCCGTGAGGCCGTTTGTGGCATGACACAGGCCGCCTCCACAGCCCTGGCTCCTCCGCCCCATCGAGGCAGAGTTGGAGTGAGTGCCCAGCCCAGGTTAGAACAGGCTCGAACTGACCTAGTTCGTTTCCCCATCCATAATAGGGAGGTGACAGTGGGGCCTACCTGCTGATATCAAGTAGTCCTGGGCCGGGCCACCGCAAGTGCTCAGTAAACACTGTCATGGGTGACGTCACTGTGCCCCCAGTTCCAGTCAGTCTGTGCACTTATTGTGCCCCTAAACATATTTCATACTCTCCTGCATCCTTACGATCCCCTCTGCTCAACACAAACTCTCCTCCCCCGTCTGTTGTATTTTGTGAAATCCCATGGGCTCTTCATCTGTCTTCTCTGATCCCTCCCACCCCGAAGCCATTTCCTCATGGTCCCACCCTGCCTTCCACCCTCAGTCCTCCCATGTGGGCTCCCCCTCCTCTGCCGTGACCCTCCAGGCACTGCCGCATCTTTCCTGCGCTGCTGCCGTTGCCTTACTTCACAGTCTTCCTGGCCCCAAATTAGTTTGAGAGCTTTTGCTCATTTTTGTAACCTCTTTAGTATCTAACACAGCACTTTACACAGAGGAAGCTTCTAATCGATTTTGATGGGTGTAAACTAAACTGAATATTCTCCTAGCAGGTTGGTGACAGGGAGAGCCATGTGCGTAGGTAAAACCTGTGTCTCTCAGCTCTGACGAATGCGCCATAGGGTGGAGTATATTTAACATACATATAATAGTGTTGTTACTGCCCAAGAGGTTCAGCACTCACTGTCTTAATTGAAGCCTCCAGATACACACAGGAGGATGTAAATAATGATTTGCAGCGATAACGCCTGAGTGCTAAGGAATGGCGGGTGAGCTGTGGGGTTCCCTGGAGACCCAGCCCTGCACATGCCTCCAGGGCGGCAGCACCCAGGCCCAGACTCTGAGTCCACGTGGCGCAGACAGTTCAGTCCCTGCAGACAAACGAGCTGTCTTAGAACATTTCATTTTTCTATCTATTTCAGTGTAAGATGATGTCGTCTAAGATTCTGTTTAACTATGAAATTGGAAGTTTAAATCAACAAAATAGAAGGAAAAACAATGAGGTGTGTAGAGGTGACTAAGAAAATGCCCCCCCCACCACCCAATGGTGCTCAGCATCTGGTGGATGTTGAGTCCCCATCATCCCAAGAGTACCAGTCACGGTGGTCTCGGTGGAAGGAGCAGTGTGGCGGGACAGGAGGAGAGGCAGCAGGTCGTCCGCAACTCCCTCCCGAGCTGGGCCTGTGGAGCCTGAGCAGAGGTGTGGGGCTCTCTCTTGGCTTTGCCTGATTGCCAAGGATTCTGCTCCACAGTTATTTTCTTAGTTTAGTAAGTACAGGTGGCTAGTGAAGATTTTCCAGCCAGGTAGATTTTTTGGGTGTGTGGGTTATGATGGGGGGAGGGGGGTATTGAAAAGAGATGAAAATAAACTTCTTAGTAAAGGAACAGGTTACACATGTGAGTCTGCAGGAAAAATGTGGAGGTTGGTGGTTAGTCATATTGAAAAGGTGGATTATGAACTAGATGAAGTAGAAAAGATTGACTTTCCGGTGCAATTAAAAATAAACCTGCCACTGTGCGTTTCAGTCGCAACGTATCTGCTGAGCAAAAGGACGAGAACAAAGAAGCAAAACCTCGCTCCCTGCGTTTCACCTGGAGCATGAAAACCACTAGTTCCATGGATCCTGGCGACATGATGCGGGAAATCCGCAAAGTGCTGGATGCCAATAACTGTGACTACGAGCAGCGGGAGCGCTTCTTGCTCTTCTGCGTCCATGGCGACGGGCACGCGGAGAGCCTCGTGCAGTGGGAGATGGAGGTCTGCAAGCTGCCAAGACTGTCTCTGAACGGGGTCCGGTTTAAGAGGATATCAGGGACATCCATAGCCTTCAAAAACATTGCATCCAAAATTGCCAATGAGCTAAAGCTGTAACCCAGTAATTGTGGTGTAAATTGAGTAGCAATTAAAGTTTTTTCCTGAACACTGATGGAAATGTATAGAATAATATTTAGGCAATAACGTCTGCATCTTCTAAATCATGGTATTAAAGTCTGAGGACGAGAGCACGCCCAGGAGCGAGAGCTGGCCTTTTTTCTACGAGTGCACTACGTGAGAGAGGTGCGGCCCGTGCCCCGTCCTGTTTCCGTTGCCCTGAAAGTCCGCCTGTGGCCCCATCTCCAGGTGCCTCCTCCCTGGGGGGTGTAAGGGGACTGCGTGTGTGAAGTGGTGTGTGTGGAAGCATCTCCCTGCGCTGGCAGCCAGAGCCGTCACTAGTACCTCTGGGAGATCGTCTGGTGCTAGAACATTATAATTGCCAACAAGGAAAATACTGAATTACTGCTAAGAATTAACCTTAAGACTAGTTGATAATTAATACAGGTTTACAGTTCATGCCTGTGGTTTTGTGTTTGTTGTTTTGTGTTTTTTTAGTGCAAAAGGTTTAAATTTATAGTTGTGAACATTGCTTGTGTGTGTTTTTCTAAGTAGATTCACAAGATAATTAAAAATTCACTTTTTCTCAGTAAATCTTGCATTGTCTCCTAATACTGTATTTAAGACCCAGATTAAGGCAGTCACTGAAAATACGCGTGTGTGCCTCCGTCACCGAGTTGAACAAAAGCAAAGGAAGCATATGAAGGCTTGAGTCCCAACATCTATGATTACTAGCATCTTTTTTCCCCTGAAGGCAGTAAAGGGAGAAGATGGCTCTCCTGGTGACCCGAGAAGAAGGGGCATTGGGAGCGGCTGGCAGCTTAGCCCACGGGAGCTACAGTGCACCACGTGTGGAGGAGGGCCAGCCCCTGACAGTTCTGGGCTGCGGCTTCATGAAGTATGTAATTTTCCTCTCTCCTCCCTTGTGATTCAGCACATGAATCAGACTGCAGCTTTTCCCCAGCACCTACGTGGCTGTGTCAAGGGGTAGTGGACTTACCACGCAGTTTAGTGCTTCATTCTCACGGGAAAATGGTCACATTGATTGGCGTGCTGTTCCAGGTTCTGGATTTGTTGATCAGAGCACAAAAGTCTGGACAGACAACCACTGGTTCAGTCCTAGGTGTTGCTGTCTCCCATGGGCAGGGCGGTGTTCTGATTGTTTGGGACACATCCATTGTGTGGATTCTGGGTATGTTTTTAAATAAAAGGGCAACTGCATTTGCCCTTGGGTGGATATGGCGTGAGTGAGAAAGAGAAGAGCCGATGGTGACTTGATGGTTTTTGGTCTGAGCTGTAGCAAGGTGGGGATTGCTGGGGAGATGGGGAAGGTTGCTGGGGAGACATTTGAGGGCCAAAGGGGAAGATGAGGAGAGCAGACTCGGATGGGCTGAGTCTTGGTGCCTCTAGATGTCGAGTGTGCAGCTGGACAAAAAACCAAGAGCGGGGAGAGACCCCAAGGAGCCCTCAGTGGGGAGAAAGTTCTGTTGAAAGCTGTGAGGCAGAGGAGCTCAGCCTCGAGGGGAGAGTACCAGGCCCGAGCCCTGGCCACACATGGGGAGAGGCCCCGGGGAGAAGAGGCAGAGCCATCAAAGCAGCGAGAGGTGGGAGGAACGTGCCCCCAGGCCCCTCAGCAGCAACTTAGTTGGCCAGGGTCCGTGCTGTCCCTGTTGCATGCAGGCAGGCTGCCTGACCTTTGACCTCATTCCACCTTGCTGGGAATTTCAACCCTACTTTATTTTTAAAAAATAAATTAGTCTTCCCCTCCTTCCCTCTCCAAATCCAGTGCCTTTCAGAATGAAGACCTCTAACAGCTCAGTGTGTACTGCCATAGGCCAGGTGGGAACTTTTCCAGCGTTTTTGCCTGGGCCTAGCTGTTTTTTATATCCCATTAAAGCACCACGAAACCAACCGGAACGAGAGAAGTGGGTATCTCTCCACATACCTGGGAGCCTCTCAGAGGAGGTCCACATACACACTGTTCCCCCTTTGGGGTCTTTGTCGTCATCTGTTCTGCTGGGCAGAGAGCCAAGGAGGACATTCTGCCATAAAGTACTTCCTTCTCTAGGCAGGTGCTTCCGAGCTGTTCTGTGCAATCCATGACTGGGTGATTTGCTTTCTTGTGATTCCTACCCCAGAAGGACACTCATCACGCCAGGTTTCTGCACGTTGTTACCCTGTGGAAGTTTGCAGAGATGGAGCAGAGCGCTGCTAGGCAGAGCGCTGCCTCGACTTCTTATCTTTACACCTGGGACTCATTTTGAATTGTTTTCCATCTTTGCGTTCTCAAGGTCAAATTGAATACTAGAAGTTAAAGAGAAAGTAGGTCACCACATGTCCCAATGCAGTCGCTACTCTTGCTCACATAGGTGTTTTGTTTTTTTGTTTTTTTTTTGAGACAGAGTCTCACTCTGTTGCCAGGGCTAGAGTGAGTGCCGTGGCGTCAGCCTAGCTCACAGTAACCTCAAACTCCTGGGCTCAAGCGATCCTTCTGCCTCAGCCTCCCGAGTAGCTGGGACCACAGGCATGCACCACCATGCCCAGCTAATTTTTTGTTTTTTCTATATATTTTTAGTTATCCAATTAATTTCTTTCTATTTTTAGTAGAGACGGGGTCTCGCTCTTGCTCAGGCTGGTCTGGAACTCCTGAGCTCAAACAATCCGCCCGCCTTGGATTACAGGCGTGAGCCACCGCGCCCGGCCAGCGGCCTATTATTTTTGAATTGCTTATTTATCACAAGCAGTGGTTGCATTTTAATTGATCAAATGAGGAATAAGTGTGACTCTAAGACCAGTATTCATCCATGGGAAGTTTGCTGAGTTGGTTCTATTTAAAAAGCTATATTACTAATAGACGTTGGTTCGATTTTAGTGACAACACAGGTGGTATTGCCTTTACCACGGTCAAAACGTGAAAACTCATCCATTACTAAGGGGTCCATGCCCTTTCATCTATGCTCTCGGAATATGGTTTTTTAATTCTGCATACAATGAATTTTGAAAAGGAATATTCTAGAATAATTGAAAATTATGAGATTCAGAGACAATGCTACATTTTTTCCTCAGCCACTCCCCTGGAATCTCTCAGAGGTGAGGTGAGGCACCTGGTGGGGCTGTGCTACTGGTTTTATTTACCCAACAAGCAGAGTATTTTCTTAATCCTGAAAATAATGTCAATGTTCTAGTGAGTGCTGACTTCCCTCTTTTCGGAAGAACCAAAACCACGTTCCCACAAGTAAGTGACGTGCCTGGCTCGCAGGCCACCCTTTCATTTCTGAAAGTGAAGGCTTGCAGAACACTGTTCAGGAACCATGACTGACTTTTAGGAGCACAACCGTGATCATTTTCACAGCATATGTTTCTCCAAAACCCTACACAATGAGGATATTTGAAAGAAAAACCTTTGGGCCAGGTGCCCTGGCTCACACTTGTAATCCTAGCACTCCGGGAGGCAGGGGGGCTTGGATCGCTTGAGGTCAGGACTTTGAGGTTGCAGTGAGCAACGATGATGCCACTGCACTCTAGCTAGGGTGACAGATAAAGAGACTCTGTCTCAAAAATAAAAATAAAAAATAAACCGTCATCGAGGGGAAAAAAACAACCTTTATGTATGTGCGTGTGCAGAAATTACCATTGCTGCAGGAACCGTCCCCAGCAGCTCCTGGCCGGTAAGTGAGCTGCGTGGCAGCTGCTTCCGTGGGTCACTAGCACCGAGCAGAGGCAGGGATGTTTCTGAAGCACTGTCTCTTCTGGTCCGTCTCAGATAAGACTGGCTCAAAAATAAGGAATACATCAGAGAGCTCAAACTTTGTTTTACGGTTTTTGTTTAACTGCTGATTTGCCATGGGACCCTTAGACAGCTCGGGCCCACTTTTATTTATTTTATTTTTTATTTTTTATTTTTTTTTGAGACAGAGTCTCACTCTTTTGCCAGGGCTAGAGTGAGTGCCGTGGCGTCAGCCTAGCTCACAGTAACCTCAAACTCCTGGGCTCAAGCGATCCTTCTGCCTCAGCCTCCCGAGTAGCTGGGACCACAGGCATGCACCACCATGCCCAGCTAATTTTTTGTTTTTTCTATATATTTTTAGTTATCCAATTAATTTCTTTCTATTTTTAGTAGAGACGGGGTCTCGCTCTTGCTCAGGCTGGTCTGGAACTCCTGAGCTCAAACAATCCGCCCGCCTCGGCCTCCCAGAGAGCTGGGATTACAGGTGTGAGCCACCGCGCCGGCCGGGCCCACTTTTAAATGGGAGGAAATTGTTGCTCTTCAGGGCAGTGAAGTGAAGGATGGGCCTTGGATGTTCTGACAGTGCGCAGGCGCGTCCAGGTGACTCCATCCCGTGAGTGGAACTCAGGTGTCCTTGCCAGTCGAGGAGAAGGGCAGTCTAACAGCTATTTTTGAACAGGTCTTTGGGAACTTTGAAAGACCAAAAGCCAGGCAGAGCTGAGGTTTCCCCACAGGCAGTTCTTGCTGAGTGGTGCGGCAGCGGGGCCACAAGCGATATTTGGGGTGATAAGAGTTAAAGCATCCTTGTGACTGTGGGAAGTCAGAGGACAAGCACGGCATCTGGGCCTATCTGGTGTCCCCAGGGAAGGGAAATCACATGGTGAGGAGAAGCAAACAGAAGGACTAGATTAGATGGGTTGAGTTTAGGGAAATGGAGAAGGGGGCAGGAGATTGCCTAAGACTTTTCTTTGTGTCTAAGCCAGACTCTCAAAGAGGAAGCCGACTCCCTAGGCAGCCCTAGGGAGCAGAACAGATAGCAGAATGCACATTGCAAGGAGGCCTTTGTGAACCCAAAATAAGAAAGCACTTTGCCAGGAAGTGAGCCCCTGGCTCTAGCAGAGGTGCTGAGCTTGTCCCCGCTGGTGACTGCAGTGGGGTCTGGGTGGCTGTGGAGGGGGGGATTTCAGTCCAAAGCAGGACCTCTTACAGTCTGCTTTACCCAGGCCTCAGAGCCTGTTTGAAAGTGAATTGGGGCTGGGCATGGTGGCTCATGCATATATTCTAACACTTTGGGAGGCCAAGGTGGGAGGATCGCTTGAGGCCAGGTGTTCAAGACCAACCAGAGCAACATAGCGAGACCCTGTCCCTACCAAAAATAGAAAAATTAGCCAGGTATGGTGGCAGGCGCCTGTAGTCCCAGCTGCTCAGGAGGCTGAGGCAGGAGGATCACTTGAGCCCAGAAGTTTGATGTTGCAGTGAGCTGTGATCATACCACTGCACTCTAGCCTAGGCGACCGAGTGAGACCCTATTTCAAAAAAATAAACAAAAAATGAACTGGGCAGCATGGCCTAGTAATTTAGGCATGTGCTGCGGACCTGAGCAGCCTGATTTCCAGACTCTCACTTTTGACCACAGGCTAATAGCTTAACCTCCTAGGCCTGCGTTTCCTCCTCTGTGAAGGCAAGGTGAGAAATAATGTCTGATTCTGGGTTGCTGGATGGAGTCCACCAGGCTGGCATCTGCTGAGCAGGGTGCCTGTGAGCTCCTGCAGCGGCTCACACAGGCCTTTAAACGAGAACACACACTAACCTTCCTCTCTTCCTCCCCCTCCCAGCACGGCCAGGGCACTGAGGTCCTTGAACAGCGTACTCTCTGGCTCTCAGGAGAGGACACTGCCCAGCAAGCGGAGACTTGGTAAGGAAATTTTCCCCATTTCTAAGGTGGAGAGAGAGTTCTGGACACTGAACCTGCTGTTAGAAGTTTACAGGCCTGTGCTGCTGCCTCCCTGGCCCAGAGCCTTTGCAGGTGTTCCCAGAAGACAGGTGAAGGCAGTGGGCCTGGGCTGGGAGCTCAGACAGACAGACACAGGCTCTCCCCTGCCCTTCTCACAGAAGCCTGCCCTGGCCTTCACACTGGGAATCTTCCCCAGGCTTCTGCGCCCAGACCTGCCCTTCACTGTCCTCTACTCCTATTGGCTGACAGCATAAGTGAACGTTATTGTCCTTTGTGTCTACCTGCCCCATCCTCAGTAGAATGTAAGCCCCAAGGGCAAGGACCTTTGTCCCTTTCTTTCTGTATTCCAAGTTTATAATAGTTCCTGGCACATAGTGCAAGTGAATATTTGTTTTTTAAAAAATGATAGGCAGGAGAGACGTAGGAAGTGCAAGAGAGCTTCAGCGCTTGTGGTCAGAACATTCCTGAGGTTACCCAAGAAGGCCCAGGGCTGAGACAGCAGCTGCGCCAGGTCCCGGTTGTGGCCGGTCCTGGTGGATCCAGCAGCCCCTCCAGCCCTGCCCATTTGACAAAGAAGACCGAGGCTTCGAGGGGAGGGCATGAGTGGCACCCCCAGCTCAGTAGGTGGCCCAGTGTGGTTTCCCGTCACACCTGCCTGCACAGGTAATGCCTGTTTGTCATTCAGCTCAGGTTGGCACCAACTGCACAAGTCTCAGGGCAAGTGCTGTGGGTGTAGAGGTGATCCTGCCTCGGATGACCTTTGCCATCAGATGTAAAAACAGGAGTGAAAGCCTCGGGCCTTAGTCTGCATCCTGCAGCGCAGAGAGTCACACGGTGCGTGGAGTGTTTGGATTTCAACTCGGGGAAAGAGCAGCAACTTGAATCAGGAGGTTGAGGGGTCACATGGGCATGAGCGGCAGCCCTCACCCCTGAGGAGTGCTCCATCTGGTGGCTTGGCGCCATGGGGAGGCTCCAGGTCAGCAGAGGGCCTGCACGAGCCCCGCCAGAGGCGGGAAAGCTGGCCCTGAGGATGGAGCCCAAGGAAACTGGGGCCACATCAGGCATTTTTTGTTGCCTTGGCTTTGTTGCTTTGTTGATTTATTTTGGTTCATTTTTTGTTGTTTGTGTGGTGGGGCTGATTGGTTGCAAATTCTAAGGTTCTTACTTGCTTTTTCAGCTCCCTGGATATTCATACCTGTGGTTTCCGGCTGTGGTGAAATGTCTCCTTACCAAGTGGGTTGATAAATAGAGGGATTCGTGGGGGTGTCACTGACAAGAAGGACAACTAATCATATCGGCGTCACTGAGGGGCTCTTCTCCGAGCCAGTGGCTTGTGCAATTTCCTGCTTGATCTGCTTTCCGCCCCTTTAACCCACCTCTAGGAGTTATTTTAAAACAGCATTCCAGACCCATCTCTCTAGCAGGAGGGACGTCTCCCGCTGCTCAGCAGGCACTTCTCCTGCTTCTGCCCAGCCCTGCGGTGCCCGGCGCTCACAGCCACCCCCACCCCACCCTGGGAGCGGGCAGCCTCTGGCTGCTTCTGCGCATGCCTGACACACACCAGCCTCCAGTGCGCTGGACCTCCAGCTAGGCACGGCTCAAGTATTTGAAGATTAAAATTGTGTTCCCTCCCTGAATTTTTGCTTCTCCGAGTTAAACCACCCCAGTTCTTTTCAGGTGTTCCAGAACAGTATGAGAAGACTTTTCATTACTTTTTATTCGTGTGCTCATGCATTAGCAGGCATATTTTGGGAGGTTAAGGTAGGGGAAGCTACTCTGGAGGACCCTTTGCAGAGCCCTGGAGACCCAAAATTAAGTCAAACCCCCTGTTGCCAGGGAGCTATGTCTCAGGGAGGAGAGGGACGCTAAGGGAGACGAGTTTGGCCAGCGCCGTGTGCAGAAAACCTGGGTGAGCAGGGGTGGCCCGTAGAGGTGGCGGTGCAGTGAGTCTGCGTGACGCAAGAGGGAGCAGCAGTGCGTGCAGAGGCAGTCGCCGGGGGCATCACATCTCCACAGGTGCGGGGGCAGCGGCTGTGCCTCAAGCTCCTGGGCAGGCTCTGTCTTGTCACCCTCCCGGTAAGGTATGCCCGAGGCAATGCACTTCTGTTAGGGGCTTTAACAGAATATTGGTCCCCAGTATTTCATTAGGGAGTGACCCAGCCGGCTTCAGGACAGAGTCGTGCTGCTGCCAGACCAAAGCAGACCCCACCGCACCAGTAGCCCTGGAGAGCCTGGCATGAGGCGCTGCCTGTGCCGGTGCCTTCCGGAGCCAGGTCTGCACTGACTTGCCTCCCCCTCCTTTCGGGAGGGGCTGCCAGCGGGCGTGGGTAGGTGTGAACAACTCTGCCAGCAGTCGTGCTTCTCGGGGAAGTGGGGGCATGTGCATGTTCCTAAACGGCTAGCAGTCCTGGGGGAGGGGTGCCCGCTGCCGGCCCACCCCCTTCCCAAATGCACCGTCACTCCGGGGCTCTGCCCTGCTGACCGCCCTCTCCTACGGCCAGCTGCTTCTGCTCCCGCTTCAGCGCGGGGCTCACCTGCCTCCAGGCTTTGTGATCCTCACCCTCAGCCCCAGCCCACTGGCCCCTCTCCTCTGCTGCCCAACGCCTGCTCTCTGGGGCCTCTTCCCCCATCCATGAGCTCTGCAGGGCCCCAGAAGTCTTATCTCTTGGCTCCCCAAGCATCCCTCAGCCTGTCACAGTGAGTGGGAGCTCCTGTACCCAGAATGGCCAGGCTGTGCGTGCTTTTGTCCTGACATCACTCAATACGCAGGGCACGTGTTGCTGGGCTGCATTTCCTAGTACAGGTTGAATATCCCTTACCTGAGATGCTTGGGACCAGAGGTGTTGTGGATTTTTGGAGTACTTGCATTATGCTTACCAGGTGAGCATCCCAAATCCAAAAATCTGAAATTCTTCAATGAGCCTTATATCAGCGCTCAAAAAAAATGTTGGGTTTTGGAGGATTTCGGGTTTTTGGATTTAGGATTCTCAGCTTATAGTATATCATTAATAAGTTTAACCAAGACACTGGAACTTTGCTGAAAAAGCAAAATCATGTTGTGCCATGTCCTCGAGGCCAGGAGAATGGAGGAGAAAAGCAGCTGGTGCCTTTCTGATCTCTGGGAAGAAGTGAGAGGCTGGGCCTGTAGCCCCTCTGCTCAGAGCGACGGGCTTGGGATAGATCCCTTCCCAAGCACGGTCAGCAAGTCAGGTATGGATGAGTAGGCGCCACCTTTATCTCTTTTTGAGGGTGTAATGCATTTGTTTCTTTTTTTTAAGTGTTTTGTTTTATACACCCCAAGTGGATAAAGGAGAGTGTAATACATTTGAAGTGCTGTTTAATGTGTTGGTCAGTGTCAAAGGTATTGACAAAACTAGACTTCTTTTCATTTTAATTTTAATGAAAGTTTTTGGCTTCCTAAGTTGTATATTTCTGGAATAACCCTGGCATGGTTAACACAGACCACCTGTACCAGTAATAGGTGCAGCTCAGCACAGGTGGGATGAGATTAATGAAGACCTGGGCTCCGCCCTGGCGGCCATTGAAGTGATGGCAGACAGAGCCCGAAGGACAGCGCACAGGCCGACGTTCTTCCTGAGAGGTGGTCCAGGGCAGGCGGGGCAATCCTGGAGGTGATTCAGCGGACTCGGGGAGGCGGAGAGCAGACTCGCAGGAGGGAGCCCTGCCCAGGTTAGACAAATGGCAAATGCAAACAAACCTGGAGGCACTAGTGCCGCTGCAGCAGCCTGCCCTTGCCTGGGCTATCCTGAGTGCAGGTGGCATGGGTGGGCCTGGGGCCAGGCTGTGCTGGAGCTGCTGGACCGATCGCCTCCAAGCCCAGCAGCATCCTGAGCCAGGACCCGCGCTGCAGTGGGATTCCTGAGCAGCAGGGCAGGGCAACCGTTCCAGGGAAGTTTCTGGAACAGCTGGGCACCTGGCCTCACAGGCTGCAAGGGAGTCTTGGAAATGTGCTCCTACAGCTGGCAGCTGCATGCAGGCAAGAAACCAGGGCTTTGTCACTAAAGTGGGGGGGAAAATGCCAGGGGACAAGAGTTATCTGTACCACGAGGGTATATCAGAAATGAGAGTTGCTGGCAGCAGTACTTATTTCTGAGTCTTAAGGTTAGCTTTTGGGCTGGGCTTGTCGGCTCACGCCTGTAATCCTAGCACTCTGGGAGGCTGAGGCGGGAGGATCACTTGAGCTCAGGAGTTGGAGATCAGCCTGAGCAAGAGTGAGACCCCATGTCTACCAAAAGTAGAAAAATTAGCTGAGTGTCATGGTGCATGCCTGTAGTCCCAGCTACTCGGGAGGCTGAGGCAGTAGGATCGCTTGAGCCCAGGAGTTTGAGGTTGCTGTGAGCTAGGCTGATGCCACAGCACTCTACCCAGGGTGACGGAGTGAGACTCTGTATCAAAAATAAAAAGTTAGTCTTTAAGTCAAGCAGGGTGTGAAGGTCAGGACTTCTGAACCCAAGCAAAACATCTTCACTTCTTTGTCTTTAGCAAAGTAGAACCAGTTATATGCTAAACTTGGCCATGTTACATGCCAAGATTTGCGGAGAAAGGTGGTCCAGTCTGCGAATGCAGAAGGCCTCCAGAACCCCGGGTTTGGCCGTGGAGCCCACTGTGAAAGCCTCACTTCTCTAAGCTGAAGCGCTGTCACCTGCTCAGGGGAGGCCCCACAGCCAGAAAGATTTCTTGCCAATCAAAAGATTGTTTTTTTTTTTTTTATCTGTGGAAATGGAAATTAGCTTTGAATCCACGTGAGTACAGTGCACAGTCCCCAAGGCACTCCAGATACCAGGCTGGCTCAGAAATAGAAGCGTAGAGTAAGGGGCCTACCAGGCGATCGCAGCCTTTAAGCTGCTGCTGAGAGAGGCAGGTCCTACCCGTGGGAGGTCTGGAATTTTCTTAAAACATTCTTAACATTCTAGAATGTTCTTAAAAGTCAAAGAGCAGTGAAAAGAGCTCAGGACTTGGAGCTAGATGACCCTGGGCCAGTCTTTTCTCCTCTCTGAGCCTCAGTTTCCCCATCTGTGAGGGTCCTCGGGGTATGACGGTGAAGTCCTACTGCTGCCTCAGTGGGCTCCTAGGATCTGTGACACATTAGGGTATTTTTTAACACCGTTTTAAAAAATTATTTTGGCTTATATAAGTAATACATGTTCACTGTAGAAAATTTGGAAAATAAAGTATAAAGAAGGAAATCACCTGTTACCCTGCCACCCACAGCTGACTACTGTTCTTCGGGTTTTTTCCATACATATTCTGTGTGGGATCTCAGAGAACAGGCTGTTTTATAACCTGCTTTTGCACTTGGGCTTTTTTCAGCATGTCACCATCTCACTAGAGTCTTCACGCCATTGTCCGATCCTCATGGGACCCAGAGGCGGGTGGGGTTTTAGCCAAACCTTTATTGCTGCAAACAGTCCTTACCAGTTTTTCCCTCAGTAAGTGTGCATTCTCGATGGTTTCTGTAGGGCAAGGACACCCGAAGGGAAGCAGGGCCGACTTGCCCCCCAGGGGGCATTTGTCTGGTCTGGAGACTTGGGTTGTCACAAGGTGGAGGGAGAGCACTACTGGCACCGGGGGGTTGGAGGCCGGGATGCCGCAGCGCGCAGGACGGCCCCACCCAGAACCCTCCTCTCAAATGTCGGGAGCGCTGCGGCGCGGGAACCCTGCCGGGCCAAACCTGCCATGGCATCGTGTCCAAGCTGGGAAATCACTGAGTGCCAGGGAGGTGCTTAGGTGGTGCTTGGTGCTGCCAGACTGCCCACAGGGAGCTTTGCACTGCCCCCCAGACGTCTTCCAGCGTCCGTGCGTCCCTGGATACCGGCCTCTGGTAGGGTGCCGTTCTCAGACTGCCGGTGTCTGGCCGTGGCTGCAAGAATTAAACTCACCTGTGGAGACTGCAGAGGAGAAGGCAGGTTGTCTGGACTGTGGCTGGACGTTCCGTGGAACCGGTGAGCACAGGCAGGCAGCACTGCCACACCCTACTGAGGGCCGTGCATACTGACACCTGCCTGATCCCAAGAAGAATTAACGCAACTTGGGAAGCCAAGTGAGCAGTAAAAGTGAGGCAAAGGGAGGATTATGGGGAGAAAACAAGGGGCCCAGGAGAGAAGCGCTGGCTCTAGGGCAGCTCTGAGCCCCTGGAAGGTGGCTTTTCCCTACGGGCCTCAGTGCAACAGTGCCTGAGGTCACCTGGCCTGGCTGGGCCAGAGTGGGAGGGCCTGGGGCAGCGCACCTGCGTGCGGGGGGCCCGGTGAACGGGCTCTGCCACTCAGGCCTGGTCCTGTGTTGAGAGGCCTGCACGGGGGGTTTGAGGTTCCAGCTCATTTGACCACTGTGGTTCTCAGGGTGCCCTGTTCTGAGAGTGCACGTGGGAATGGGGGAGCGTGGAGACATCAAGAGGTGACGGGCCTGCCTGGGCAGGCCCCTCAGTGCTGTGTCCACCTTGGGGTGGGGTGAAGTCCACACTACCCAGGGACAGTTGGGCTCTGAGCTGGCTCTACCCAAGCTGGTGGTAAGGGGACCTGAGCCAGCAGGAGGGCTTTCAGCTGGAGGCCAGCTGTTCCTGGGAAAAGGGCAGTGTCCTGGGTGGGAGGGGGCGCAAGCCAGAAGCCAGGAAAGCCCCGCCTCACTGCCTGGGTGCCATGTCCCTGTCCTGGCTTGTCTGTCATTCTGATGATGTCATGTACTGTGCTGCCCACAGGGAGCCTCAGATGGTAACGACACAGCAGACCTGGAGAGCTTTGCCAGCCATGTCCCCACTGTCCCTGCCTCACTGCGCTTTGGCCTCCCCTGTCCAGAGGAGCTCACTTCCTGTGCTCACCTGGGGCCCTCTAGGGGCTCACTCATCACAGCCTTCTCCCCTGGGGCACCAGGCAGTGCAGTCTGCAGTGTGGCCCAGCCTGGGCCCCAAGAACAGATGCCAAGACCCCCCCCACCTCCTGCACCAGGGGACCTGCCCCTTACTGTACCTACTCACCCTCCTCCAAGTCAGCCCCACCCTAGGGCCCCAGACTGTGGGCCCAGCTTTCTCCTGGTAAAGGCTCCCCAGCGTGGACACCACATGGATGGGGCCCCCAGACTGAGCCTGGTCACAGGCAGATGCCAGGACGCACCTGCAACTCATGCCCCACTGCTGGCTCCCACCTACTCTGCTGGCCCCCAGGTCCGCGTCCCAGGGAGATGAGCACCCATTAACCCACAGCCTGCGGTGGGCAGGGGTGTGCATGCATGGAGTGAGGCCTACCTGGCAGAAGTATGTGGAGTAAGCGTGTGCCCAGCCCTGATCCCCAGGGATGGGGGAGGCCCTGGCCAGCAGGTGGCAGCACAGGCTGTGTCCTCAGAGTTAGGCGCTGTAGGAGGGTGGGGGACAGGATTCCCAGCCCCTGGCTGGCTCATCCAACCTGCCTGTGCTCCCCAGGGCCTGGCCCAGCCCCTCAGGGCGCATAGCCATGGTAGGACCCCCGAACCAGAGGTTGGTCTGGGACGGCGACAGCTGGTGTGGGGGAGGTACAGGGACCACGGAGACTGCACCCTAAACAGCCCCAATCCCTCCTGTCCCAGGATCCCCACTGTGGCCCTGGAGAGGAGGCTGCAAGTGAAGGGGGAACTGATGGACCTTGAGGCTGCCTGGAAGGAGCTAGAGGGCTAGGCCTGGGGGCCAGTGAGGGGTGGTTCTGCCTGAGGATGGAGGCTGGAAGGGAAGGGAGAGAATTCAGGAGATACAGAGGGGTTTTGGGGGGTGCCTGGATGCTGCCCAGATTAATGGAGGAAGAACATGGTTGCAAGGAGACCAGAAAGCTATCAAGTTTCTGGGCTCTAGCCCCGGAGTTGCCCATACCTTCCCCACCCTGCAGGCTGGGGCTGAGGAAAGTGCCAGACTCCACTCCCTGCTCTTCCCTCCATTCCCCCCAACCCACAGCCCTGACACCGGATGGGAAAGGGGGTCCATGGACTAGGGCAGGGCAGGCACGGCAGAGTCACCACCTCCTGGCTCCTGTCCCATCTTACAGAAAGTGAGGCAGGACAGAAAGACCCTGTGGCCTGGCCACCGCCCCACCCCGGGGAGAAGAGAGGCACGACTCAGACACTGGGCAGGCCAAAACCCTAGTTTATTTCAGCATCAGCAGTATCTTAGCCATCAAAAAAATAAACTCTACCAAGAGTGACAGAAGAAGTCTCTACAGCAAGGCTAAGGGCTCGCCAGGTGGCGAGACCAGGGGTGCGTGGCGGGCACTGCCCGGGCAATAAGTTAGGAAGCAGCAGGGCTGGTGGCGGGCGGGCCAGGCTTCACTTCTGGGCGGGCATGAGGTCATCGATGGCCTGGCCCTGCTCCAGCCGCTGCTCCATCTCGATGAGCAGCTTCACACCGTCCACCACCATCTGCACCAGCTCCACCTCCGAGAAGCCCAGGCGGTCTGCATTGGAGACGTCGAAGACCCCGCCCACGGCGGCTGTGTCCACACCGCCTGAGGAGACAGCCAGGCCATCAGGGCCATGGGAAATGGCGCTGGCTTCGGGGTGGAGGCTACCCCAGGACGGGACAACCTGCAGTCCTGCCCACTCACCTGTTCCTCGCTTCTGAAGCCTCAGCCGCTTCAGCACCTCCGAGAACTTCTCGTGCTTGCCCAGGTGGGGCAGCTTGATGTGCACACCTGCCCGCAGCCCTGTGCCCAGGTTGGACGGGCAGGTGAGGATGTAGCCCAGGTGGGGGTTCCACATGAACTCGTAGTTCTTCGACTTGAAGAGAGTTTCAATCTGGAGGCGGAGAAGAGGGGTGAGAGGGAAGGGTGAACTGAGCCCTGAGACCCTGGGGCCCGTGGCAGGACCCTGGGGTGACTGAGAGACTGGGCTCCCCAGGGGGACTGATGGGACACCCATATCCCTGCTTGGCCTCCAGGGTCTGGACCTCCCCTGTCCCCTGCAGCAGGGTAGAGGCGGCCAGGCCTGACCTGGGTGAGGCCGTTGCAGAAGCGGGTGAACACCTCCTTCATGTTGCCCCCCTTCTGCATGGAGATGACCCGCAGGTGGTCCTCCTCGTTGATCCACACCAGGAAGGTCTTATTGTCATTGTGCCTGGGGGAGGGGCACAGTCAAGCCAAGGCTCCTCCCAGACTGTGGTCTGGGCACATCCAGAAAAAAACTCTAGGGAGCCCCCAGACCAAAGAAGCATCCCAAGTCCCTGAAGTGCTAGTTCCAGCTGTGCCGGGGAGTACAGGCTGCTGCCAAGACCCCACCCCGTCAGCACCCTGCAGGAAGGCAGGGAGACCCGGCCACCGCACAGAGGGTACAAAAACAGCCCTGAGCTGCACCCCAATCTCCTGTGTGGCCTGGGGCGGGGGTGAGGCCAAGTCCCCACCTATGGGGTGAGGGGCTGGGACACCAGGGGAGAGCACTGGGCACTGAGGCCGCCCTGCACAGATGTGGGTAGGAGGGCTGCCTCACCCAGCCCCGCGCAGGCTTTCGGCAGGGGAAGGTGAGAAAGAGAAAAGCAGCCCCAGCTCCCAAGAGGGGTAAAGGAGAGAGCAAGTGAGACCCGTCCCCGCCTCTGAGGTCTCAGGAGCTTGAGGCCTTCACCAGCCCGGGGCCCTTAACGCACCTGCCCGGCCAAGGTCACCTGCGGAGGACGGGTGGCACCAGAGCTCGGCCCCTCCCTCTTCCTCCTGGCCTCGATGGGCCCCACCCCCGCGAGGGAGGGGACGAGGGGAGGAGCAGGGGGGCCACGCACCAGATGCCGCGGGCGTCGGGCCAGTCGCGGGCCATGCCTGAGGCCAGCAGCAGGGGCGACACGGGCTTGTCGAAGAGGAAGTGGTCGTCGATGAGCTGCTGCTGCTCCGCCTCGGTCATGCTCTTGAGCGCGTAGTACCTGCCCGCCAGGTCGCCGTCCAGGCTGGACAGGGCTGCGGGGGCGGCGGGCGCTCAAGATGCTCCCGGGCCGGCCCGGCCGCGCTGGCTCGGGGCTCGGCGCACCCGTCCCTCCAGGCCCCGTGTCCACCCCTGGGGGTGTCAGAGCCCCCACCCGCCTAGGCTGGGGAGAGTCGGGTCCCAGGCGGCGACCCCGGCCAGGCCCCGCCCTCCCTGGGCCCCAGGCCGCTGTGGGCGCGCAGCTGGGCCTCGGTCCCTGCGTCCCTCGGTCCCTCCGGGAAACGGAACCGGGCGCGCGCAGACAGGAGCGCGGCGGCGGCTCGGGGACTGGTAAACACGCCGGCGGGACGGGCGGGCACGGCACGGGCGCCGCCGCCGCCCTCGCCCCTTGACCCTACCTTCCACCGCCAGCTTCTCGATGGCGCGGCGCTCCCCGCGGCTGCAGTGCGGGGGGAGGCAGAAGCCGCGGATGCTGCGGCCCGTGCGCACCCGCGAGCTCAGCACGTAGTTGGGGTCCAGGTCGTCGCCGCCCTAGGGGCGAGGCGGGGTGAGCGCTGGGGACCCCTCCCCGCCCGCCCGGCCGCGCGGCCGCCCCACACCTGCAGGTTGTCGGGGTTGAGGTCGGTCTTGTGCTCGTCCCCGGGCTTGTAGCCGCCGTGCCGGTCCTCGATGACCGGGTCGAAGAGATCCTTGAACACGTCGTACGACTCCTCGTCACCCGCCACGCAGCCCACGGTCATGATGAACGGGTGGCCTGGGGGAGGAGGCGCGGGACGGGGACAGTGACGTCACCGCAGGCCGGGCGAGCCGCTGGGGCGGACCCTGCCGCTGCGCGCGGGGCGGGGGCGCCGGGACCCCGGCGTGGGGGGGTGCGCGTACCCGGGTTGTCCACGCCGGTCTGGATGACGTCGTCCAGCGTGAAGCCGCTCGGCGTGCTCTTGGCGCGCAGCTCCGCGTACAGCTCGGGGGTCAGCACCTTGGCCATGTGGTTGTTGTGGCCGCTCAGGTCGGGGAACTCGTCCTCCGCCGCGAAGCGCAGCTTCAGCGCGTTGTGGCTGTTGGAGAAGGGCATGGCGGCGGCGGGCTGCGGGAGACGCGGGGGTCAGCGGGGACCGGCGCACCGGGGCCCCCGGGGCCTGCCAGTCATTCAGCGCCCCCCGGCCCCCGAGCCCCCGGGACGCAGCCAAGGTCAGCGGGCTCCGCGGCGCGCGCGGGGGGCGCCCGCACTGCCCAGGACCCCCGGCCAGTCCGGCGCGCGCTCCAGGCGACGTGTCCCGAGCGCTGGGAGCCGCGGCCCCGCGCCCCGGCCCCGGGCCCACTCACCGGGCGGCGGGCAGGGGCGCTCGTCACTCCGCAGCTCCGGGCGCGGCGCAGGCGAACAGCGGCCGCTCCGCGCTCCCGCGGCTCTTAAGGGGCGCCACGCAGGCCGCCCATTGGCCGCTATTTATAGCCCATTCATTCCATTGGCCGGCGCTGCGGGGTGGTGCCGCCGCTTTGTCCGCCGCCTGCAGCCCCCGACACCCCCAGGCCACCCACCCGAGCCGTCCGCAAGCTGGGACCCCGCGCACCCGCCTGGCACCCGCCCAGGACCCCGAAGCCGAAACCGCAGGTCCGTGGACGGCCGGGGTCCCCCTCACACACACTGCCCCCAGGCGGGAAACTGAGTCCAGCGAGGCTGGGGCACGTGAGGACGCTCGGGTTCGTCGGCATCCGGCTCCCGCCTCCCCTCGTCGCGCCAGCCTCGGAGGTGGCGGCGGCCGGGCCGGGAGAGAGCGCCTGGGGCTCCCGCAGCAGGTACCGCCCCACCCCGCCCGGCCGCCCCAGCTGGCCCCGAGCCGCTGACCTTCCTCAAGGTGCCCGCGGGCACCTCCAGGGCGATCTTGGTGCAGAGCGAAGACGCGAGAGGCGCAGTCTAGCTGCGGCCCAGCCTGGCGGCACCGCGGTTCCCTGACCTTGGGCGAGTCCCCCGGGGCTCCAGCCGGAGACCCTCGGGCCCAGCCCCTCCCGTAGACATGGGGACCCTATGGCCCTGCGAGGCTCTTGGCAAGTGCACCGTCTCAGAGTCCCCGGACACCAGCCCTGGGCCCTCTTCTCCAGGGACAGGTTCACAGCACCCCACCCCCAGAGGCAGTCCCTAGCTAGGTAGGGATGGGAGGAAACGCTCATAAACAATAAGCATACGTGAGATTTCAAGAACTCGTCTCACTAAAATCAGAATCATGCAAATTGATATAACAATGACTATACCGTCCCCTACCCCCAACACACCCAGATTGGCAAAAACGTAGATGACACCAGCCAGTGCTGGCTCTGGGTTGGAAGTGGGGAGACGGGCGTGTGAATCGCTACATCCTGTTTGGAAAGTAATTTGGCAGTATCTTTTAAAATTAAAAATGCTCCAACTCCATGACCCAACAATCCAATCCCACTTCCAGGAATCCAGCCGATAGAAAGGACAGTCTCAGTGCTCTCTGCAAATAGACCAAGGGATGCGTAGTGTGGAAAACAAACAAACCTGGGTATGACCCGATGCCCATCACCTGAGGACTGGCCAAGGACAGGAAGCCATCTCCCTGCTGTGGAATAGTATGCAGCTGTTAAAAAGTCGGAGGTGCCCAGGAAGAGGGTGTCGCTTGAGCCCAGGAGTTCGAGACCAGCCCGGGCAACATAGCAAGACCCTGTCCCTACAAAATAAAAAATAAATTAGAAAAAACAAGAGGGAGTGGTACCGTGTGATTAACATCCATCAGTGAACACTCACACGTTTCTCCGTGAATAAAGGAAAGGGGAACCCTTATATGTGTGTTGATTTGACAAAAGCCCTCCAGCGGTGGCACAGCGAGCACCTGCCCGAGGATACCGCGGGCAGCAGGGTGCACAGCGCCCTGGCCAAGGGCAAGCAGCCAAGCGACCACGTAACATTGGCAAGTAAGTGCTGCTGGGAGCTGGGGGGGCTCAGGGGACCCCACACAAGTGTGTCTGAGGAGAGGGCACTGGAACTGAGACGCAAAGAACAGGAAGCCCCTTCGCTCTGCCTATGTGAGCCTCAGAGGGTATGGAGTCCCCACCCGCTGTGCTGTCCCCATGGTTACTGCAGAGGGGACTCTTGCCTCTTCCTTCCCTTACCTTGGTATGCATTGAGACCATTTTTTCAACCAATAAAACCAACCAGTGTAAAAAGGCAAATGGCCTGTGTGCGCTGGCTGGACAGCCGGACAGCCGGACAGCCGGACAGCAAGTGTCCCTTAAGCCTGGAATCCCTGCATTTCGTGTCCCCTGCAGCCCTTTCTCCCAATTTTAGAAATATCTGCAGCTGCCCACCCCACCCTCTACCCCAAAGGCCTGAAGGGCTCAAGTTTCTGTTTCTAGAAAGGGGAGCTGCTGTCCTTGGAGGCTGACTTGACTTCCAGACTCCAGGGGTGGGGGAGGCACACAGGGCTTTTTTTTGTCTTCAGCCTGGAAGCTTCTCAGAAGACCACCTCTCCCCTCCCCCAGCCTCCCTGCTGAGGGCCTGACCTGCTTCCCCAGGACCCCCCTTCCCCACTCCCTCCACGGCAAGGTGGGGATTGCAGAGGTGAGGTCCCGAGGGCAGGGCTGCAGGGCTGCCTACCATAAGCTGCGAGCACCTGCCCAGGCTCCGGCACTGGGGGCGGCTCCTGCCTGGGGCTCTGGCAATCCTGCCTTCTGAGATGGGTATTTCTGGCCCCACTTTGCAGATGGGCAAAGAGCAGAAGCTGGGAGACAGAGGTGTTTGGTCACAGGGCCAGCAACCCTTCCAAGATCCCAGAGCGCCTGGCCCTGTGCTAGGCTGGCCAGGGCCGCCCTAGGGACACCGACTGACAGTGCAGGATGGTCAGGCAGCTGGGATGGGGACAGCAGCAGTGGGGAGCAGGGAAGGAGCCTCCAAGGCCTCCAGACCCAAATGTCAGGGGGAGGCCCCCCACCAGGCAGGAGCCACCAGGCCAGGGAGCCTTGGCAGTCCCCAGAGCAGGGAAGCAGGGGAGGGGCCTGCAGGGTGCCAGCCTCCCTCCAGCAGGGCGCTACCTCCAGCTGATCTAGCTCTGTCTGCGGACCCTCTGCCCTCCCCAGGGCCCACAGGAGCCGGTTTGGCAGCGTCTGGGCAAGAAGCTGGGTGACATCACTGATCCAGTTTATAGTCCAGGTTCCTCAGAAATCACACCTGGTTACACAGTAACCATCGGGCTGAACCTTTTATCCACAGAGCTCAGCAGGGCAGGCACAGGCTGGATGGGTGGAGGTGGGTGACATGGGAGGGCAGGGCCAGGCTCCAGGCAGGCACCAGGAGCCATCAGCAGCATCTGTGCCCAGAGTGCAGCCAGGGCGGCATCGCTCCTCCCGGCCCCCTCCCCTGAGCTCTGCAGATCCCATAGGGGAAGTGAGCTAGGGTCAGGCAGGGCAGGGCTTGGGGCCACAGAGCACAGCGGGGCCACAGAGGGGATGTTGGTCACCCAGTTCCTGCCAGGGGTATAGACAGAATAGTCCCTGCAGTGGGCATCCTAGCTCCTCCCTTTCCTCCATGGCCTCCTTCCTGCCTGTTCCTGCCTTTCTTCAACTTGGCCATTGCTTCTCTGAAGCCAAGTTTACTGGCTTTAAATCCCAATCCCACTTTGACCTCATTGGGTATGTGATCTTAGGCAAGTTATTTAAGCTCTCTAAGTCTCAGTTTCCCAATCTGTAAAGTGGTCCCTCCCTCATAGGATTGTGGGAGGATTCAATGGGATGACACTTAGCTGGGCGCATATAGCATCAGTTCTTGTTAGGGGAGTCCCGATATACCAAGTGCCCAGGGATGGGGCCCACACTGGGCAGTCAGCTGAGGCCTGGGGAGGCTGGTTCTGCGGGAGGACGCAGGCTGAGGGCTGGGGCAGGCCAGGTGAGCAGATGGGCAGCGCTGGGAAGGCTGTCTGGATGTGGGGCACTGGAGCAGCTGGCCAGCCAGTGATGACAGGGAGGGAAGCGGGAAGCCAGGACCAAGGGAAACCACCGCCAAGTCACCAAGTCCTAATTTAGGCTCTTGGTAGTCACCTGCTTCTGTGTCCACACAGAAGCTGAGGAAGCCCCAGGAGAAGTGGAAAGTTGAAATCCCCCAGGGGAGCAATTAGGGGTGATTCAGGCGGGTGCATCATCCAGGGAGTAGAGCGATCAGTTGGAACAGAGTTCGGAGAGCTGTGGGTGGGGCTGGTTTGCCTCAGTGTTAAGAGAAGACAGGGAGGCCATGATGCTGTACAGGCAGCTGGTGGCCAGAGCAGTGGCCCCACAGGGATGTGAGCCCACAGAGAGTAGGAGGCCACCGAAGGCCTCTCACCTGTTACTCCCCACCCCCAGGGCTCTCAGACCCAGGCCCAGCTAAGGCAGGGACATGGAGGGCCTGGGGTCAGGCACCAGGGTTTCCATGATGGACCCCATGGGGCCCATGGAAAGGGCCACAGACACCTGGCCTGCCTTGGCCCCAAAGGAAGGAGAGTTCAGAGTGCCTCACAGGCCGCCAGGGCTCTAAGAAGGAGCTGGCTCTGCAGGGACCTGGCCACCCCTATTTGCCAGGCTGGAGTCGCCTGGGGCCTGGGGAGTGTCACCTATGGCTGTTGCTAGCTGGTCTGGGTTTAGACCCAGGCTGAACTCCAGGCTGGGGGTTCTGTATTCCTCTCCAGTCCCCAGGGCTAACAGGACAGGCCCTGAACCTGGGACCTGAGGGCTGGAGGAAGACAATTCACATCCTCTGCCCCCCTCCCCCACACTCACACTCCACAGAGGAACCGACTCTGAATCCCTGACTCCCGCTTCCCTTTTCTACCCTGTACTCCAGCCACCCTCCCCCACTCCTGGGCTCAGGCCCCTCACTTGTCCTCACCAGTCCCCAAACTGGGCCCAGTGCATCCACATCTCATTGTGCCCTGGGTCCCAGGAGAGGGACACAGACCCCCTTTCCCTCCTGGAAGCAGCTCTGCACTCAGGAGAGTGTGCCCTGTGGGCAGGCAGGGTGGGCCAAAAGCCCCTGCAGACCCTTCCAGATGACCAGCCCCGTGCCGCTGGCTGACCCTAGCCTCTTGGGATCCCTTGCGAGTCCCCTTCCTGAAATGCATCCTGGGGCCGGGCAGGGTGTTCCCAGAGCGGTGGGAAGGCGCAGAATGTCCCCGGCGAAGCGCCCTGGAAGAGGACTGAGCGCCTAGCCCTGGGCCGGCCGGCGCCAGCCGTTTGGACAAAATTGGAAAGGGCCGCGGTCACCCCAGCGGTCACCCCAGACGGGACAGGAAGACTTATTTTGTCCTGTCTTCCGCTCTTTTTTGCAACGAGCAAGCGCACACAGAGGCACAACTACGCGGGAGAAGTCGACCAGGAAACGACCCCGCCGGGCACGCGAAGGGCAGCGGGCGCTCCCAGGATCCCGCGCGCTGACGGGGCGTGCCCATCGCGACGTCATCAGCGGGCGCGGAGCCGGAAGTGCTGTGGCCGCCGCCGCGCGTCGCGGCGCCACGTGTGGAGCCCGGCAGCAAGAGCGTCGCGGGTGAGACAACGAGGGGTCCACGGCGGCCGTGCGTGGGCGGGGGTCGCCCGGGCGGGCCCTGCGCTGTCCCTCCAACCTTGCGTGGCTGCCCCAGCCCTCTGCCACCCTGGCCTGGCCCCCTCCGGCGTCCGCACTGGCTGGGCCGCTGTTGCAGTTTATGGCCGAGTCCGCTGCCCCAGCCCTTGCTCGGGGAGCCCTTACCTCTCTCGCATCCCCCCGCCACCCGTCCGCCCAGAAGCGCGCTTGGGGGAGATTGGGAGGAGGAGGTTCTGCGGATGAAGCCTGGCTTGGAGGTGACCTCACTGACCAGTTGCTGCTCCCTGGCCGCGGACAGCTCGCAAAGGCCGCTTTCTTCTCTCACACCCGGGGAATGGGAGTCAGGCTCCGGAGAAGAGTGATGGGGGGTCGGATCCTTTGTGGGAATCCTTGGGCCCGACCTCTGCCATAGCCAAGCCTCACTCTTTTCATCTCTGATTTGACCTCATAGCTCCTGCCTCTCGTCTTAGACCAAGAAAGGCCTGAGTGCAGCCCTATTGTGCTGGGGGTGAGCTAGCCACATACCCCCATCCCCACTGCTCAGGATCTTGGCCACACAGTTTTCTGCCCAGACCCCAGCCTACATCCTGCCTCTCGGGCCCCTGGCCTGCTCATGCACACACACCCTTCCCCAGGTCCCTGGCACTTGCCAGACAAAAGCACCATGAGTTTCGTGGCGTATGAGGAGCTGATCAAGGAAGGTGACACAGCCATCTTGTCATTGGGCCATGGTGCAATGGTGGCAGTACGTGTGCAGCGTGGGGCACAGACCCAGACCCGGCATGGTGTTCTGCGGCACTCAGTTGACCTCATCGGCCGCCCCTTTGGCTCCAAGGTGACCTGTGGCCGCGGCGGCTGGGTGTACGTGCTGCACCCCACGCCTGAGCTGTGGACACTGAACCTGCCACACCGCACGCAGATCCTGTACTCCACTGACATCGCCCTGCTCACCATGATGCTGGAGCTTCGGCCCGGCTCTGTGGTCTGTGAGTCCGGTGAGTTCCTCAGGCCACTTCAGTTCTAACTGAGAAATTGACACAAAGGTGAAGGTCAAAGCGACGTGTGTGCAACCTCCAGCCCGCCCTTCCTGCAGACAGCACGACTACTCAGTTTCTGTTTTCGCAGCATTCTTCTTGGGGGCTGGCCGCCCAGTGAGGGTGGAGGCAGGGGCGCCTGTTAGGAGGCTGGGGCTGTAATCAAGTGCAAGGTGGTGGGGACTGGACCCAGGTGGTCCAGCAGGCTCCTGCCTGCATTGCGGGGTGGGGCCAGAGTGTTGCTTGGTGCTGACCAAGGTGCTGACCGTCAGTCCCTAGTCCCTGTGCTGAGGAAGGAAAGAGAGTTGCCTTTTTCTGGGGGAGTTCAGGGCTGCTCTTAGGAGCTCATGGTGGGTGGGGAGCTGCCCCATCCTCATCTGTGGCCAGATCCTCACCTACCACCAGTGAATGTGAGAATCGTCGCTGAGCCCAGGGCCTGGGGTGTGGGTACTCCCCCCACACACCCAGATGCTGGGGCCACCTGGGGTGGCAACTGAAGTCAAGATTGGGCCTAGCCCAAGATGAGCCCAGATGGTGGCATGTTCCTCAGTAGCTGGGGAGCTGCGGTCCAGGGTCCCGAAGAGTTCCTAGCACTGCTGCTGACTCTCTGAGGGCTGCAGGCCGTCCCGTCCTCTGTGAGGCTCCCCGGAGGGTGGGGGATGGAGAGCAGGACTCAGCCAGCTCCAACAGCCATGCTCCTGTGCCTCTTGCAGCCAGTGTGCAGGCCCTGGCTCCACTCGCGCCAAAGGAGCTCGGTCAGTCAGCGCGCCTCTCTGGGCTCCTCTGACGTGCCAGGTTCCCGCTCTTGGGGGAGCACAGACAGGAAGCCTGGGGGACCACTTTAGCGCTGTTGATTGCTGGTGAGCTTGTGAGCCAAGGCTGCATGTTCGAGTGGGGTCCCTGCAGCCACGGCTGCCACGGCTGTGAGGAGACAAGATCAAAGGTCGCCAGTGTGGCAGCTGTTGAGAGCTTTGGGGAGGGGCGCGGCTGATGTGGCGGGCAGGTGGGAGGAGGGTCCGCCCTGGAGAGTGGGAAGAAGGTGGAGGATGTGGAATGGGGGAGGTTCGAGGTTGGCTCCATGGTCTGGCCCAGGCAGCGGGTGTCCTCAACTGGCCCTGGGGAGCCTTAGCAGGCCGTGGATTCAGGCTGGTTGGTGCTCAGTGCCGTTTGGGTGTTGAGGAGGAGGTGGCACGTGTGTGGTGGGTGCTGTGGTGGAGTCTGGCGTGGTGGCACGTGGACTGGCAGTTGTCAGGCATGTGGCACCGGAAGCTGTGGGGTGGGGGCCGCAGGCCCTGGCCCCAGTGCTGTGGGATGAGAAGTCACAGGCGAGGTGGGAAATGGGGAGGTGACACTGGGGGAGGGCTATGTGGAGCTTGCGGGCCGTGCCAGGCCAGGGCAGAGCCGCACACCCGCGTGCTGGGGATGGACTTGGCAAGCTCGGTGGGGGTGGACAGCTTTGAGAGGACCAAGGAGCTCCCGGGGCGGGGGAGGGTGCGGGGGGGCGCTGTTGACAGGGATGAGGGATCGGCCACTCCGTGGGAGGCCATGGGGTGAGGGATGGGATGGGCCCAGGCCTCTTTGTCCCCTTGGCAAGGACTCATTGTGAGGTCCCCAGCTGGGCTCCCCTCAGCCCCCTTACCTGCCAGGCCGGGATTGGGTGGGTGGCTTCTGTTCTTGCTTCTCCAGAAGCCTGGACACAGCCTCAGCCTCCCCAGCCCAGGGCTTGGGGCTGCCAGGGCCAGACAGGTGGCGCAAAGAGTGATGCCTCCTTATAGCCCTGGAGTCAGCCGCCCTCCAGGGCCCTTTGCGGGTCTCTCCAGGGTGCGGGTGGGGTTGCTTCCTGGGTGGCTGGGGGCCCTGAGCAGTCCCACCTGACGTCTGCCCATCTCATCTTGCAGGCACCGGCAGCGGCTCCGTGTCCCATGCCATCATCCGCACCATTGCTCCCACGGGCCACCTGCACACAGTGGAGTTCCACCAGCAGCGGGCAGAGAAGGCTCGGGAGGAGTTCCAGGAGCACCGCGTGGGCCGCTGGGTAACTGTGCACACCCAGGACGTGTGCCGCAGCGGCTTCGGCGTGAGCCACGAGGCCGACGCCGTCTTCCTGGACATTCCGTCACCGTGGGAGGCTGTGGGCCATGCCTGGGATGCCCTCAAGGTCGAAGGTGCATGGGGGTTCCAGAAGGGGTGCAGCCTAAGGGTGCGGGGCTGGGCTCCAGAGAGATCTCGATGCTTCCAGGCCACCCGGTGGCATGGCCAGGCCAGGGCCCCTTTGTCCCTTTGTGGCCTGAGGTGAGGAGTGGGTTGGGCTAGCCAAGGAGTCGGGGTCAGGGGGATGGGGTCTCACTGGGCTTGCTCCTGGCTCTGCCCTGGTCTCCACCCGAGGCAGGAGGTGTCTGAGGCCCCTGGGGAATATGTCAGCTCCCCGCCCCCCCCACCCAGTGCAGGGGAGGCCCAGGGCAGGGGTCAGAGGGCAAGGGCAGCCCCTGCCCCAGCCATTTCCTGCAGTCTCCCCTCCCCCAGAGCAGCTTAGCCCAGGGAGCTGCACAGCCCAGGGAGCCCAGGGAGCCGGCCCCTTTTAGGGAAGATGCTGGGTGTGGGGGCGGAGGCCTGGGGAAGGTCGGGCCCCAAGCCAGGGAGGCCCAGGGTTTTCCCTTTTCTGGAGAAGGAGCGGGCTCAGGCGGTGAAGGGGGGAGCCTCCTCCCAGTGGAGAGCTGCAGTGCAAAGGGGTGGGGAGGCAGGATGGGGCGCTGGGGAGGGGCCAAGGCCTGGCTCAGACAGCAAGGCAATGGCCGGAGTCCCCTGCCTGCTGGTTCAGGTTCTCCCATGTTCCTGGGCTCTGCTGAGGTGGCCCGGGGCTGGGGAGGGGGCAGCTGCTGGGGTCCCCACACCTCCACCCCCTGCAGCTTTGCCTCTGCTCCTGCGGGTTCCCCCTTCCTCTGGGGCCCCAGGTGAGCCCCTGAGCACGTGCAGAGTCCCACCCAGCCTCCCTCCTGCTGCAGCGATTCCTCTTGTGAGTGGCTCCAGAGGTCTGTAGTCCCCTCCCCGTGTCCCTATAAGCTCCCTCCTCTGGGCCCTTTCTCTGGCTCTGCTGAGTCTGGGTCCCGAGGGTCCTGACGTACACATAGGCCTGGCATTTCCCGGTGGCTCACTCGCCTGTCACGTGACCCCGGCAGGGAGGTATGTGGTGTGCTCAGCCTTGGTGACACTGTGCCTCATCTGGGCTGGTGTTGTGCAGCAGGCTCCCCCCCGCCCAGACCTCCTGGCAGCCCTGCTCAGGGTACGTCTGAGGGGACCAGGCCTCAGGGACATTTGAGACTTGCCCAGGCCATACACCCCTTCCCTGCCAAGACAGGGACCTGGGCTGGACTCATTCACCCCCGGCCAGGCTGAGTGAAGCCCATGGGCGGCCCTGTGGGAGGAGCAGGGAGGGCTGTCATGCTTGGCCGTCAGGCTCTGCTCAGAGTGGGCGCCTCCTGTTCCCAGGAGCGGGCGACAGCCTTTAATTTCCTGTGACAGCAGCACTCCCACCCCGGCCCACACACCCTACCCTGTGCCGCTGGGTGGTTAGAGCTGTTCCCGGGCTCGGCGTGCTGGCTGCTCTGATGGCCCGCCTGGCCCCGACCCTTGGCCGCCTCATGGAAGGTAGGACAGCGGTGGCCGCTGGGGCCAAGTAAGATCAGGGCAGCATGGCTTGGCCTAGTGCCGGGAGGGCTCCATCCTGGGGCCGAGCTGGTCGGCGTGAACTGTGGCCCTGTGCCCAGAAGGGCTTCTGGGTGCTCGGAGGGCTCTTGCCCCAGGTGGCTGTCAGGTGAGGGCCAGGCCTCTGTTGGGGTCATCCTAGGCCGGCCTCAGGCCCCAACCCCAGGGCCCAAGGATGCCAGGGCTGGGTAGATAGGGCTCCGGGGCTCTGCCAGCCCTGCCCTCTGACCCCGGTGTCCTGCTCCCTGCAGGTGGGCGCTTCTGCTCCTTCTCGCCATGCATCGAGCAGGTGCAGCGCACGTGCCAGGCACTGGCGGCCTGTGGCTTCACGGAGCTGAGCACCCTGGAGGTGCTGCCGCAGGTCTACAACGTACGCACCGTCAGCCTGCCCCTGCCAGACCTGGGTGCCGGCACAGCCACCCCTGCCAGCTCTGACGCCGGCCCCTTCCGCAGCGGCACGCCCATGAAGGAGGCCGTGGGCCACACTGGCTACCTGACCTTTGCCACCAAGACCCCGGGCTAGTGGCTGCTGCCTGGGAGCATGAGGGAGCTGGGAGCACTGTGGGGCCCAGGCAGGGAGGCCAGAGACCACCTTATATGGTCAGGGGACGCCTGCTGGTGCCTGCGGTTTAGAAACAGACGGCGGGGCGGGGCTTGGGGGCCTCCTGGGTGGCTGAGTGGTGGAGGAGCATCGGCCTGTCCTACTGCCTGCGCCTGCGTCACTGCCAAGCTCAGCGGCCTGGTCCTCGCTGCTGTTTGTTGCCAACGTGAAGTCTGCACTGCCACGGGCTCTCCTAGGTGTTGAGGCCCAGGAGGCGGGGTCCGAGCTCCTCCCCAGGTGGCCCAAGCAGGCAGGCGGTGGAGGAGGGCAGAGGCCCTGCTACATCTGACCCCAGGGCTCTGGCCATCCCCAGTGTTTATGGGCCGGCTTGTCGGTCCCTGGGCCAAGGCTCCAGTGCTGGTGGTCCCAGGGCATGGCCGGAAGCTGGGGTGGGGCTGACCAGAGAGCCCTGCCCTGCCCCTCTGTTCTCCCCAGTGCTTCTGGGGACCGGGGAAGGTGACCCAGCCTCTCGCCTCCAGGCTGACCCCACAGCATTGGACACCGCCTAGGTCTAGTATGTTCCCTCGTGTCCAAGGGGCAGGGGGCAGCCCCTGCCTGGCCACGCCCCTTGACGTGTCATCAGTGAGGTCATGTGTCACACAGAGGAACAGAGCAGGACAGTTAGTTATTTGCTTTGAATGATCCAGGAAGTCCGTGTTGGAGCTGGGATTTGGACCAGCCTGTGAATCCCAGACCTACACGGGCACCCCTGCCTCTCACAGGAGCCCCGGCCCTGGAGGCCCCAGATAGGGACAGCAGTGCAGGTGCGAGAGGCGGGTGTATCCAGGCCAGCTCCCAGAGACGGCACCTTGGTCGCCACCACTGGAAGGCAGAGGGACTGTTTCCTGAGGGGAGGACACGGGATGCTTAGGCTGGGGGCACTCATCACTTGCTCTGCTGCGTGGCCCTGGGCCTGGCTGCCCTCTGGTGCGCAGCGGTATCCCGGGAGGACCAGCACCAGTGTCAGGCCATGAGGCTTCCCTGCAGCTGTCACTGGTGCACGGAGGGCCTGTGTGCCTGCCTAGGTAGCCAGCAGCTGTTGGGGGCCTCAGTTTCCCCTGTGCTGGGGAGGGAGCCTTGGCAGCTCCCCGTGTGGGCACGGGGTTGGCCCTCGAGTACAGCTGACAACAATAAATGTGCTGCTCCTGCCTTGCTGCCTGGTCCCTCGCCCCAGCTGGAGTCCAGGCTGGTCCTCCTGGCCCTGCTCCTTCATTTCCTTGACCTAGAGAGGGCGCCGCAGGGGCCCCAGCCTCCAGGACCATGGCCTGGGACTCGGTGGACAAAGGGGCAAGTGTGTGGCCACCCTCATCCAGCTGCAGGAAGGGCCGCTTGTCCAGGGGGTAGCGGGGTTCAAGAGTGCTGGGCCTTCCTCCACAGCCCTGGCACTCCAGGCCTTCCTGTGTCCCCTGAGAGTCCCTCAGGGTCCCTAGAACCACCAGCTCTGCTCCAGGGGGCTTGTCCCTTCCTAGGACCTGTCCTGACCTCTTTTTTTTTTTTTTTTTTTTTGAGACAGAGGCTCACTCTGTTGCCCAGGCTAGAGTGCTGTGGCATCAGCGTAGCTCACAGCAACCTCAAACTCTTGGGCTCAGGCAATCCTCCTGCCTCAGCCTCCCGAGTAGCTGGGACTACAGGCATGCACCCCCATGCCTGGCTAATTTCTTCTATATATTTTTAGTTGTCCAGCTAATTTCTTTCTATCTTTAGCAGAGACGGGGTTTCGCTCTTGCTTAGGCTGGTCTCGAACTCCTGACCTCAAGCAATCCTCCTGTCTTGGCCTCCCAGAATGCTAGGATTATAGGCGTGAGCCACTGCGCCTGGCCCTGGCCTGACCTCTAACCTCATGCCTAGCCCAGAGACAGAGGAAGGGCGCCAGGCCAGGCTCAACATGAAAATGGGTGACCCCAATGCCAGGAGCTCCTGGTGGTTCAGGGCTGTGTCCAGGGCACCATAAACTAGGCAGCCACGTACCCCTGAGTCAGTGGACTCCCCCACAGGCCTGCCCTGCTTTGCCTGACCTTGGCTGCCTGGCCTTAAGGGAAGGCCTTTGGGTTGTTTGATAGGTGAGGACCAGGAGATGTTTCTTTGGGACACAGCTCTTCCTGGTTTTCAGAACACAGGCCTTGGGGACTGCAGGGCCCAGGTTGTGTCCATTTTCCAGATGGGGCTGAGGCTGGCCACACAGCCAGGCTGTGCTGCTGGGCCCCACAGGTAGGCCCCCATGGCCTTCTGGCCCTCTAAGCGTCCATTCTCTGCCTGTTAGCCCTCTAGGCCTAGCTCAGCCTTACCCCACTCCATGAGCCAGGTGCAAACTCCTTTATGTCCTTCCAGACCCCACTCAAATGTCCCTTCCTCAACATGCTTTTGCAGACCTCAAAGACACACCCAGGCAGAAGGATCCTCTGCTCCCACACGGCCTGGAGCCCCCACAGCACAGCAGCGGGAGCCTGGCAGTGCCCCAGTTCTGTAGATGGGGGGCTGACTCCCAGAGAAGCAGGGTTGGGGCTGATCAGCACGTCGCTGGTGGTCACCTTGAGTCAGCAGCACGGGGCTTGTCACAGGGCAGGAATTCACCAGGAAACCCCCGCCCAGCGTCACTCGCCTCTGGCCCTCTTTTTCCTTGGGCAGAGGCACTACTGACTCCCTGGGAGGCCCTGGACCCAGACCCTGGTTTCCCTGCTGCGAGGGTCCCAGGTCTGGCTCCAGCCACCCCCCCCAGAAGCCCCCTGGGCTTGCTCCCTTCACCCCCCAACTCCTGTTAGCTTCTCCTGGGCCTCACCCTCACCTGCCTCTGGGGGCCCCAGTCCGCCAGCCAGGAGCACCTGGAGGGCAGGGGTTCTGGGTAGGTGGTATTAGGGACACCAGGCTACAGCGGGCATGCCCTGTCTAGCAGAGTGACAGCAGAGGTCTGCTGCACGGGTGGGGCTGCCCCCTCTCTCCATGGCGGCTCTCCTGGCGGCCATGTGCCTCTGGCCTGCACACTGGGCAGCAGGAGGGATGCCAGGGCACTCGGCCCATTGTACAGGTGGGGAAACAGGCCTGGAGGCAATGAGGCTCGCTGGGACAGCGACCATCAATGTCCCCCAGACTGACCACAGAGGCCAGAGGGGAGGCTTTACTGGTGCAGTCGTGGAAGGCTTCTCAGGGGACACTTGTGCAGGGCAGGGATCGAGAAGGGTGAGCAGCCGTCCAGATCGGGGAGGGCAGGCCCAAGAGCATGGGGTGCAAAGCACCCCAAGAGCAGAGGGCGCCCTTGTTCACAAGGCTGGGGCCCTGTGCCCCGCCGCCCAGCCTGAGGGTGTCCCCAGGGAGGGATCTTGCTCCAGATCCTGGATGTGATGGCCTCGAAGGGAGTGTGTGCAGGGGGCTGACTGTCCAATCCCCGCGCTCCATGTTCACCAGCTGCGGGGTGGGGGTGTCACCCAGCAGAAGGCGACTGAGCACCTACTGTGTGCAGACCCCACTCCTGGGCACTGAAGACCCATTCAGGCAGCCCGCGCCTGCCCTCGGGGCTCCTAGGAGCCAGGCGCAGATGTGGTGTGGGCGGCGCGAGAGGGATGGGGCTGGATCCCTGTGCTGCCGGCCGGGGCGGGGGACCTTTCTGCCCCTGCGGGCGCTGCGCTCGGCTCATTTCCTGGACGTTGGAGCAGAGCTTCACGAGAGACTGGCTCAGAGCCGGGGTCTGTTGGCCGTGGCTGGCGGCAGAGTGCGGGGGTCTCTGCACAGGTGGTTGCAGGAAGTGGGACAGTGGGTCCAGCCTGCTGGCCCTGCCTGGAGGGTGGCCTCGCCCACCCAGCGTGCACTCCCCATGTCGAGTCTCTGCCCGGGGAGCCCGTGTGGCCCAGCCTGGCGCCCCAGACGAGGGCGTTTCAAAGTCAGGCTGCCTCGGAAGCGATGGCGGTGGCGGGAGGGAATAAGGCGGCTCCCACCAGGCTGAGAATAGCTCCGAATTGGGTCACGCTCACCGAGCGCTGCGGTCACAGCCTCCAGCCTTCGACAATAATCAGCTTTCTCCCCGACATCTGTCCCTGCAGAGAGGGGCTGGCCGGCCCAGGTTTTTACAAGGAGCAAAGTGGAGAGGCTGGGGGGAGGGGCATCCTTCCTGCCACCCCTGCGCGGGCGCCTGCACCCTCTCCTCACTTCCTTTGTTGTCCCTGCTCCCTGCCCCGTCCCCCACCGCCTCCTTCCTCCTGCCCAACCCCTCCTCGCCGCCACTCTCCGGGACCTGGCAGCCTCCTGCCCCCCTGGCAGGTGAGGACAAGGCAAGGCGAGGCCCGGGTCAGCTGGGGGCGGTGGGCCGGGCACTCTGGCAGTCCTGCCCTCCCTCTCCTGAGAGTCGGTGGCCCACACACTACCCAAAGTGACCTCTCTGACCCCTCCAGCCCCTCCTGGGCTCTCCTTCCTTGTAAGGCAAAAGGGCACTGGGGGGTGGGCCCCCCATTCCACCAAGGACTCCAAGGGCCCATGTCCCTCCAAACCTAGAACTTAAGCCTGTTTCTTGTTTCCTACCCATTTTGTCCTGAGTCCTGTTCTCCTCCTCCCAGAGTAGCTTTGAGAGGACAGAGGAGGTGGGTGATGTCACAGGCCCTTGGAGCCCACGTCCATGTTGCCACCTGGGTACGGTGCCACCAGGTGGTGCGTTAGGGTGCCAAACCCATCCATGTACCGTCATAGCAGGTGTCTCCTGCACAGGGGTCCTGGCGTGCGGGGCACACTGTGTTTGGTTCTTAATCTTTACAGACCCACAAGGCCCTTCTGTTCTAGGCAACACCATTCCTAAGCTTCAGCCACGGGTATGTTCTCGAAATGCCCATGAAGCTGAGGTTCTCAGAATGTCCCTGGACCAGCTGCTCAGCGTCACCTGGGAGCGCAGTGGACATGCAAATTCTTGGCCTCACCCCAGACCTACTGAGGCAGGAGCCGTGGGGTGGGCGCAGCCATCCATCTTCAACAGACCCACCAGGAGTCAGACGCTCACATTCAAGAATCACTGCTGGGGAACTGGAATCTCTCAAGCTTCTTGCCTTTCTTTTAAGACGAACAGAAACTTTGCCAACTTACGCAGCAACGCTGTGGAAGCCTCCTGCACGCTGCGCCGCTGTTCCTGAAGCTGAGTTGTCATCTAGAGCTTCATCTCACCTGGGTGTGGGGGGAATGTTTGCTCAGTCCCCGCATCCTTCTCGTGAGTCACTGTCTCTCCTGGGACTTCCAGAGAGAGACACGGGGGACAGCTGTGGAGCACTGTGCACAGACCCTGTTGAGTCCTGATTTGCACAGACCAGATGTTTTATTTTACACAACGGGACAATTGGGAAATTTGAAGGCTGAGTGGCTATTTTGTGAGTTTAAGGAATGACGGCGTTGTCAGGTGTGCTCACGGTATTGTGGGGGGATAGCGTGGCTGCATTTGCCTCGAGATGCGGGAGCGGGGAGGATGAGGGTGGAGGGGAAGCCAGGCTGGCCCCCACTCCCCTTGGCCCTGGAGCCTGGCGCGGGAGCTTCACGGGGTGCTCATCTGTTCTGCGTGCGCCGAGGGCCTGCTCTGGGCTCTGCTGCGCAGTGGAGAGAAGTCAGATCCCTGCCCTTCCGAGGCTTGGGGTCACTTCTCCTGTTCTCCTAGCCTTGCCCCCACCGAGGTCCCTGCAAGTCTGGGGGCTGTGGTGTGTCTCTCGGGTTCTCCAGTGTTGGGGTCTGGGGGTGGGCCCAGTGGCCAGCAAGATCACGTGCTGTGGAGCAGGTGGGAGAGACGGGGTGGGCAGCTGGGTGCTGTCCATACACTGCTCCTCTGAGTGGCCCAGCCGGGAGGGCAGGAGGGGGCCGGGACCACCCTTGCTTCTTGCCCCAAGGCCACCCCCCTTATGGCCTCTCAGGCACCAGGTGATCTCCTGTCTCCCTGCTTCCTCTTTCCAGACCTTCCCAGCACCCTACTCACCCCCCCCACCTAGTGCCACCAACAGGCCTGGCTGTGTCCCTCGCCCCAGAAAAGAGCTTAGAAACCCAGCTTATTGCAGTCTCATTTACAGACAACGGAATGCACCCATCTGCCTGTCCGGCTCCAAGAGTCATGACCACCATGTGCGCCGTGCAACCACCTCTCAGAGGCGGCCCCCCTGCCTCTCGCCAGCCCACCTGCGGGCAGTCCCCGGCTGCTTCCTGCCACTTTAGTTGCATTTGCCCAGGTGAATCTAAACGGGGGTGTGAAGCAGAGAGGGACGACGAGGTTTCTCAACGGAGACCGTGTGTGGCTTCACAGAAAGCACCGCAGTAGCAAGGAGTCATCACCAGGGAGCAGGACGCAGAGGGTGAGCGCAGCACGGCCTGCGGAGGCGAGGCGCAGCCCGCCCAGGAATGCGGCGTGGGGTGGGGACAGTGGGGCGGCGACAGAGGCTTGTTGCTAAGCTACCGGCACAATGGTCATTCCGGGTGCCAGGCAACGGGAAGGAGACCTTTCTTGGCAGGGAGGACTGGGGGGCCCAGGCCACACTTGTCCCAGCTCTGCTGTGTGTGGGATGCCCAGGCTCACTGGTTGCCTGGCTCTCAGGGGAAGTGTGGCCTCCGTCGTGGTCGGGGCTTTGAGGCTCCCTGAGGCCTACCCCACGAGCTGGGCCCTTAGCCGGAGGGGCTGCGTGGGCTCCTTCCTGCAACTCCACACCCCCCACGCCCAACCCCTGTCTCAAGGCCTGGCCCTCGGCGCCTCCTGCCTTTGACCCTGACCGTGCTTGCCTGGCCTTCCCTAGGTCCCCCAGGGCCCAGGCAAGGGGCTTTCATGGAGTCCAGGGCGGGGTTGGGTGTTCCAGTGGGACCTCTGTCCCCTGCCACCACCCTGTCCCTGGCCCTTGGACTCAGCGGCTCCACCTGAGCCCTGCCCGGCCGCCGGCTCTGCCTGTAGCCACACTGCAGGCAAGGCCGTCTCTGTGCAGCGGCCCTCACCTCGCGGCTCACTCCGCCCTCTGGAGAGGCTGCTAAGGAGCTCTGGGCCCAGCTGGTGCCCTGGGCGAGGGAGGGTCACTGTGCGCCAGTCCCAGGCCTGCTGGCGCCTAGCCGGCCACCCCAGAGGGTTGCTGGGCTTCTAGGTCCAGCCACACCGGCCGTCCCCTTACAGTCCCCTGTGCACACCCTGCCCTGGACCCCCCGGGGCGGAGGGCCCTCCAGAGCCCCCAGCGCCCCCTGCAGCCCCAGGAGAGAGTCCGGGCCCCACAGCTGCCTGTCTCTGCACCTAACGGTGGCACCAGGGTCCCGGGTAAATGTTACATTCCCGTGGGCCAGGAACACATCCCTGCCCTGGGTGGGCCGGCGCAGTTGGCGCTCAGTGAGTACACAGTGGAGCCCGCCAGGCAGGGACGCCTGCTGCTCCATTTGCCTGGCTCTTGCTGTCCTGGTGTCTGCCGCCCGGTCCTTGCCGACCCTCGTGTCCTGGCCCCTGGACCTGCACCGGGAGGCCCCAGTGCAGCCTGGGGGAGGCAGGGCGACCCGCCCTGCTGTGTGAGTGTGGGAAGTGCAGGAAGGCGGCCCCCACCTGGGCGGGGGGCTTTGGGCAAAGGCCTTGCCCTCTCTGAGCCTCAGTCCCCGAAGCCGATGCCCTATTGAATGAGTCCCCTCAGGGGCGCCCTGACTGGGCTGGGGGGGTCCTCCCTGAATGTTGCATGGGGAAGTGCCGGGGAGTGCCCCAGGCCTGCCAGCTCCTCGCCCCACCGCGCGCACACACGCATGCACATGAGCACAAGCACACGTGTGCACATGGGCACCGGGGGTTAAGGGAGATCTGGCTTCAGCGGCTGAACCCCCTGCCCCCACCAGCAGCTTGCCTGCCTGTGCTGGGGACCCAGACAGCTGGACGCAGACCACTTGCCAGGCCCCTGGCCCAGCAAGGCATCTGAGGTGGGGTCTGCCCTCAACAGGTGTTGTCACTTGATCTGGAGCAACGCCAGGGGTGGGGATTGCTCGCGTCGCCTCCCCCACTCTGTCCACTTCCTGAGGAGGAAGCCCAGGCCCCGCCAGGGCTGAGCTGGGGCCCCTCAGCGTCTCCCCAGGCAGGGAGCTGGAGACAAAGAGGCAGCTGCCAGCAGGGTGGTGGGGGGGGCGGCCACGGCCTTTGTATGTGCCCAGCCCCTCCTGGTGACCTCACCGCCAGCCAGAGAAGGGCCCTTTCTTCCCAAAGGCGGCCGTTGGGAATCCGCCTGGGGACAAAGCTGCTGCCAGGCCAGGGACCAGCGAGTGGCCGGCCCCCCTCGTGACATAAATTAGGAGGGGGGGGCCAAGGTGGGGGAGGGGAGGGCAGCTGCATCTGGCATCTGGGAGAGGGGCACACACATCGGTGCAGACGGACCACCCCCTAACTCAGCATGGGGCCGCCCCTCCTAGCCTCATTCATTCATTTGCCCCCTTCCTTCATTCATTGCACAAATGATTGCTGGGCACGGGCCCAGGCGGGCCTTGTGGGGGCCCTGGGGACACGGAAAGGGACGTATCTGGTGGATGAAGGAGGGACGGGTGGGTGGGGGTGGCGGCTCCCGATCTGGATCTGCAAGGGGAACCGGAACAGACAGTCATAGCTGCCTCCAGGCCCCCAGGGCCCCAGGGCTGGGGCGGGGTGGGGAGGTCCTGCACGCTAGCAAGCACTGTCACCTAGTGGGCGCAGCTGCCTGACCTGAGGTCACACAGCGGCCTCTCCAGGCTCCCCAGGAGAGGTCAGGAAAATATTTGGTTTTCAAATGTGTGATGTTGAGTGACACCCCCGCTCCCACATGGGGCCGAGGAGGGCTTCCTGTCCCCAGGGCCAGTGCTCCCCAAAGCGTCCTCACAGCCTTACCAGACTTTGGCCTTGGCCCCTGCAGAGCGCTGCTTGAGACCGCCTGCCCACCCCCACATCCCTGCTAGAGACTCTGCCAGGGCAGAGAGCAGTGCAGATGGCACAGACAGGGACAGGTGGCCCGAGAGGGCTCAGCCAGCTTGGGTCATCCAGAGTCCCTCGGGCTGCCCCACAAATGCCCAGTTCTCCCCTGGCTGGCGTCCAGCGTGAGGCCCACAGGCCCTGGCTCCCAAGGCCCGTTCCTCTGCCTACCTGGGCACCGGACACTTGTCCCATCCCCAAAGCTCTGAGCACATCTGGGCCAGGCCAGGTGGGCTGTCTGCAGATGGAGCCAGCAGGCCCTGAAGGTCTGCGTGTGCCGGTCAGCAGGGCTCACTGCCAGGCCCAGAAGGTCTCCCCACCCACCGAGTGGAGTCTGGCCCTGACCTGGCCACACTGATGACAGAGGGCCCAGTGGGCATCCATCTCAGGGCCCTGTCCCGTGAGAGGGGCGTGGGGCAGCTCCTGGCCTGAGGCCTGCAGTGGGAGTGCGGAGGCTTTGGGGATCGCAGTCACCCCGGCAGTGCTGACAGCCGCCAGATGCCCCGGGCTGGGGAACTTGCAAAGCCCTTTCATAACCACTGGTGTGCTGGGGCAGGGGCACCTGCCAGGTGGCCCTTCCTGTACCCGCCCCCTGCCCCCAGCCCGTCAGCCCCACGCATGAATGAGGAGAATGAGCTCTGCAGGCCTGGCCCGGGCCAGGAGGAAGCCCGAAGTTTCCCAGGCACCAGCCACCAGAGGCTGGGGCACGCGGCCCCCGCAGCAGCCCCAAAGGCCCTGTGCCCCCAGCAGAGCAGGCTGGGCAGGGGCAGCTGTAAGTAGGCCAGCGCTTTGTGCAGCGTTGCTATGGCGCCGCTGTCGCCTGCGCAGGCTTCCTCCCGGGCCCATTCCCAGGACGCCTTGAGGCAACCAGGCAGCTCCCCAGCCCCTCCCCAGGCCCCATCCATGGAGCCTGGCGCCAACCCCTGCCCTCGCCACCACAGGCTGCTAGGGGCAGATACGTGTCCCACCTCTTACACAGCACGCACGCGTGAGCACCCACATGTACATCCACACGTGCACGCACAAGCACACAGGCACACCCCGGCAGCCGTGGCAGGCGGGTGCTCAGTGTGGCCGTGGGGCCCCCGCAGGGCCGGTACCTCGGGCTCAGCAGCTCCCAGCAGGGCTCCCAGCGGCTCCAGGCACACCTGGACCCGGGGCACAGCCAGAGCGGGGCCTCAGAGGCCTTGGCGGGGGCTGCCTGCCCCCAACTGCTCGCTGAGACGCAGAGGCCACTGCTGACCTTGAGAGAAGGGGGGCGGCCTAGGGTTCAGGTGACAAGCAGGCCCAGAGCCCGCTCCCCACTGTGGGCCCTGCGGGAGAGGCTCGGGCCCTATGCCGGGAGGGGACCTGCTGATGCGGGAGCACAAGTCTGGGCACCTTCCCACACGATGGCTGCGTGCCTGGCCTGGCACCGGGCACCAGTCGCCTCATTCAATCCTCACAACCCCACAAGGGGCGGTATCACCGCCCCGTTGACAGAGTGGGCGGGGCCGGCGCACTCTGCCTGGGCATGGCAGGAGGGGTGGCAGTCTCTGGGGCCTGGTGGAGCAGGTAGGAGTCAAGGCAGAGAGGCCCTGGGTGGCCCAGCCCGACTCCCGTTGTCAGCTGACGTCAAAGGGTGGAGAATCTGGGTGTCCGGGGAGAGAGGTGGCCCAAGGGCCCTTGCCTCCCCGAATCCCTGCTGATGAAGCCCCCAGGGAGGGGCGGCCAAAAGGCTTCCTTGTGGTTGGTGCCCTGGAGAAGGGCAAGGCGTTAGAGCTGGGCCCCGCCTCCCCGTCTCACACAGGCTAGAGGCCCCCACCCCAAGGGTCCTGGCTCCCAAGGAGCAGGTGTATGGGGACAGGACAGGTGTGGGGCGTGGACAGCCCCTTCCCAACAGGCGGGCCAGCTGATTCTCAGAGGTACTCTCAAAAGGCAGGGCCAGGGCTGGGCTTGGGGCAGGGCGAGAGAGCAGGTGGGGAGGGGCCCCCAAAGGCGTCCTTGCATGGGGACAGGGCAGGCGCGGGCAGAGGGAGAGGGCGCTCCACAGAGAGGCAGCTGCCCAGGCGAACTTGTGGTGGGGGCGGGGGTTGTTCTGCTGGAGCTGGGGTGGTGCGGAGGCCAGGCTCGCTCCTGGGGCTGCAGTGACAGGCACCAAGTCTGGCTTTGGGGAGAGGCTGCTGCCACCAAGGCCAGGCTGGGCACAGGAGCTCAGCCCCATTGCTGCACCGGGGCCACACACCAGGCCCCAGGAGAGTCACTGAGGCTGCTGGGGCCAGTGCCACCGCCCCATGCCCTGCCCACCCAGCTGCCCGGGAAGGCATGGAGCCGGCCTGCGGAGGTGTGTTGTGCGGTGACAGTGACCTTGCCTGGTGTGCTGTCACCTGAGCTGTCCTAGTTGCTGCCAACCCTGCCCTGCAGGGCAGTGACCCCATTGGTCTGGACGGGCCCTTTGAGGCCTGGTTGTCCCACTTCTGCTGGGGGAAATTGAGGCCTGGAGGACGGGGTCTGCTAGGAGGCCCTCCCTGCATGTCCTGGCCCGCAGTCTTTCCTGACCGCGCCCCGCCCACCTGCTCCAGACCGTCCAGTGCCATCCACTTTCAGCCCTCCCGCCCTAGACCCTGCAGCATGGAACAGGAGCCCCAGGGGGCGCGAGGACACGGGATGGGACGGGATCGCCTGCTCTGGGGCTGTCTCTTGGAGGCAGTGCATCATGCAGCCCAGAGGGGTGGGTTTGGGGAGGTCACCAAAGGCTTCTCGCAGGAAGTGGCATTTGGCTTAGGCAGTGGAGGATGGGCACGAATTACCCGGGAGGGTGAGGCCAGGGTCGAGGCGAGGGACCAGCCCGTGCAGAGACACAGGGCAGGCGGCACAGGCCTCACCCACAGGCCCTGCTGCAGGAAGGATGCCCTTGCCTGCCAGGCTGCGAGCTGCCCCACTCTGACGGTGTTGGAATAATAAGGGGCTGTTGGAGGGTGGGGCAAGGGCCTGAGATGGTCCCCCTTGGCCAACTTTGGGGGGCTCAAGAGGGCTAATTAGAAGCTGCCGGATCTGCAGGGGCTCCGTGCCAGCACAGGATCGTGGCAGGCAGTCGCCAGAGGCCCAGAGCACCATCCACCACCAGGCACAGAAGCTGTAGCCCAGGTGGTATTGCAGCCACCTGCCCACCATTGCCCAGGAAGGCGCCCAGCCCATTTCCGGGGTCCTGGGCTTGGCGAAACCTGGCCTTGAGCGCCTCCTGGTGGCCAGACATGGGAGAACGCAGCAGGCAGGTGGGGGCTTGGAGGGGCAGTTTAGGGGACCTCCAAGGTCAAAGAGCCCGTGCAGGCCAGGTCTCCCTCCCTGTCCAGTGCCGCACAGCACAGGCCCCGCTCCTGTGGAGTTTTGCTGAGTGAGTGCGGAGGTCCCCGTGGCTCCTGTCCCGCCAACACTTGCCCTCTGCGTGCACGCGTTCAAGGGATGTCTATTTGTTGAACCAGGGGCTATTCTAGGTACTGGGGATACACGTCCTCAGGGTCTAAGGTGGTGCATCCCGTGGCGTCAGATTCAGTGCTCTAAGGACGGGCAGGTGGGGTAGAATTCAGCTGCTGTCGGAGCCGCCTGCACCTGTTCCCCGGCTCGCAGCACTCGCTGTGGGGCGTGCGGCCCCGGGCGCCTCGGGTTTCTCTGAAGCCAGGAGTGGTCGCTGGTGGTCAGAGGTCGGCCTGGACATGCTGAGAGCTGGGACACACCATAGACGATGGCCCCTTCTGCAGAGACAGCCATCAGGTGAGCCACCACCAGACAGCAACCGTTCCAGCGTGCCCAGTGCC
>NW_012148130.1:1165500-1180220 GCF_000956105.1 Propithecus coquereli | reverse complement strand
GGAGAACGCAGCAGGCAGGTGGGGGCTTGGAGGGGCAGTTTAGGGGACCTCCAAGGTCAAAGAGCCCGTGCAGGCCAGGTCTCCCTCCCTGTCCACCTAGGCTGGCCAGGGCTGATGCAGTGGGGCTGGGCAGAGGGAACAGCCCGGGCATGGTCCCCCTAACCCTGTAGGGACAGGCCTCTTGCACTGTCTCCCAGAGGTTCCTCCTGGGAGCACCCTCTAGGGGTTGCCCCAGCACAGGCCTGGTGCCTGTGTGGATGTCCCTGGCAAAAGTCACCAGGCCAGATCTGGGGGGTGTCCCCCAAGAACAGCCAGCCCAAGGGCAGCGTGTGTCTGGAGCTCTGTTCTGAGGAGCCTCTGGTCCGAGATGCATTCCTGCCTCACAGCCCGGAGGCCCCGTGGGACCCAGCCCTGCAGACTCTCACCTGACCCCCGCCTGGCTCCAGCTGCTGCCCCCCACATGCCGCCCCAGGCCTCGCACTCCCCGCGCACAGGGCCACGGAGCAGCCGCGTTGCCCTGGGGTATCTGCTTCTCCCTTGAGTGGCTGGCTCAGGACTGAGGGCCAGAAGGTGGCCTTTCCCGGGAAGGTGGAACTGGGATCCCCAGAGGACGTGAGGCACTCTCGCCCGGGAGCTGAGGGCCACCGAGGGCACCTGGCCTGTAGCAGCTGCCTGCGTAGGGCGCCGAGACCAGACCTCAGGCCGGGAGAAGGCAGCCGGTGCCTCGCTGCCCCAGGCGTGCCCCTTGGCGCGCTCTGCGTCTTTAATAACCAGCTCCCTCTGCTCTCTGCTAGACCCGGGGTTCTGTCACTTGCACCGCTGCTGTGACCCTGTCCCCGTGACCAGCCCCTCCTGTCAGCCAGGCCCGACCCTACTCCCACATTCCCAGTGCCACCCTCAGTGTCCGCAATCCTGTCCCCTGAGTCCCCACTCTGCCCCTTCCCTTGCCCACCCTCTCCCCTGCCCCATTCCACTCAGCTGGGCCCCACTGCTGCCACCAGGCTGAGCCTCCAGTCCTAAGAGACCCAGATCTACACACCTCTCCCAGGGGCCCACCATCCCCTGGCCCGTTCCTTAAAGTTCTAGGACCTCAAGTGTGCCAGGCATTGGCCCTGGGCTCCGCCTGGAAGGCTCCTGCCCCTCCCAGAAGCCTCCCTCTCCCTGACAGTCTTAGTGTGAAGGTGTACCCCTAGGGGACCTTCTCTGACCACCCAGCCCAGGTGACCCCCTGTAGCACATGTGCAGGACACAGGCACAACCTGGACAGCACTTGCCACACCTGGGGGCTGCCAGGTCCTGCTGACCCCTCATGCCGCACAGCACAGGCCCCGCTCCTGTGGAGTTTTGCTGAGTGAGTGCGGAGGTCCCCGTGGCTCCCGTCCTGCCAACACTTGCCCTCTGCGTGCACGTGTTCAAGAGATGTTTATTTGTTGAACCAGGGGCTATTCTAGGTACTGGGGATACACGTCCTCAGGGTCTAAGGTGGCACGTCCCGTGGCGTCAGATTCAGTGCTCTAAGGACGGGCAGGTGGGGTAGAATTCAGCTGCTGTCGGAACCGCCCACACCTGTTCCCTGGCTCGCAGCACTCGCTGTGGGGCGTGCGGCCCCGGGCACCTCGGCTTTCTCTGAAGCCAGGAGTGGTCGCTGGTGGTCAGAGGTCGGCCTGGACATGCTGGGAGCTGGGACACACCATAGACGATGGCCCCTTCTGCAGAGACAGCCATCAGGTGAGCCACCACCAGACAGCAACCGTTCCAGCGTGCCCAGTGCCCAGAGAGCGCAGGTGGGGAGAGGGGGAGCTCAGGGAGCCGGCCAGGCCTCCGTACTCGCTTCTGCCCCTGTGCGCGGGGCCATGGTGCCCTTCTCAGCCCAGCCTGCAGAGCCGGGGAAAGGCAGATGGCTCCCTGTCGGAGCTTCCAACCTGGCACGCCGAGCCCCGGGCACCCTGCCCTCACCCCACGAGCACTTGCTGGGCACCTGCCTGCACCAGGCCGGGCTGGGAAGATGTGATAGAGGCAGCCCCCTCCAGCCCCCTGGAGGCTCCCGTCTGCTTCTCACTGCCCCCCCCATCCCCAGCCTGTCCCCTACCCGTGGCTCCTGCGGGTGGCAGGGCTGACTGCCCTCCAAGCCTGCTAGAACACAGCTTCTTCCTCCCCCTCACCGAGCCTCTGTTCACTTTGCGCCAGCCTTTCCCCACACGGCACAGCTGTGGCTGTCTGTGGGTCTGTCTTTCCAGATGTCACCCACTTGCCCACTGCGCTCCCACTGGGTGTCAGCAGGGCGGAGGCACGGGATGCAGCCACGGCCACGGTTCCCGGGGGAAGGGGCCAGGGCAGACAAACGCCAAACCAGGGAGCCAACAGGAACGCGGAACCGCGGACGCTGGCAACGCCAAACACCGAGCAGGGAGCCCAGGAGGAGATGGGGCGTCGCGCTACTGCAGGGGTGAGGACAGGGCGTGTCCTCCTGCCTGGTGCAGCCCCAGGACCCCACACCTGACCCACCATGCGGTCAGGACACTGAGGTGCACAGAGACATCGTGCATGTGTCGAGCCGCCAGGTCGGTGGCAGCAGGGGAGGCCGGGATTCTGGCAGGTCTCACGCAGCCCGCTGCAGAGACAGACCGCTTTGTCTCACTGCCCTTCCCCCTCGACTTCCCCAGGCAGCGGCCCAGGGAGGGTGTGGCGGGCCGGCCGCAGCGCGCCCCACGAGGGCCGGGGCAGCTGTCCCGAGGTGCAGGCCCTGGCATGACGAGGTGCGCTGGGGGCCCAGGCAGCAGAGGGGGCTGGGGCTGGGGGGCTTGAGGAGACGCCAGGTGCAGTGTGTGAATCTATTCACAAACTTAGATCTGAGGGGGTTCTGTCACCCAGCGGGCTGGCGGGGGAGGCAGAGTGGCCTGCGGGCTGCACGCCCCGGCCGCTGGCGGGAAGAGAGCCGGAGGGCGGAGACTCCAGCCTCCCCGAGAGATACAGGTCCCACGCCTCACTCCGCACTTGGTGGCCACCTGTGGCCACCCAGCTGGCTGTAGGCTTTCAGCCTACTGCGTTCTCAGGAGCCCACTTTCCACTGCCACAAGCCAGCTCTCCGCCCCACATGCAGGAAGGCTCCGGATGAGCCGCCTGGCTTGCCCTCCCAGCGGAGGCTCCAGTATCTGAAGCGTCGGCCACCTGCAGCCTCCCCCACGGGAGCTGCTGACGCCCCCTCTGCCAGCCATGGCCCGTGGGACCAGGGAGGGGGCTGCTGCTTTAGGGCTCCGGGGCCCATGGGTGGCCTCGTAGGAAGGGAGCTTCTCTGGCGGGTCTCGTTTCTGCCTGGGAGGGTGGTGGGTGAGGGTGCGGCCTGGGCGCCGTCCCCTGGGCAGTGGTGGGTGATGTGAACAGGGGACCACAGGGCACATGTGTGGAGCAGGCCAGAAGGGGCATGTCGCTGTCTGCTGGGGACAAGCAGGTGCGTCAGAGCAGGACGGCCAGGTATGAGGCGGTCTCACGGGGTGGGGAGTGCCGCGCAGGTGGTCTGGCCGTGCACTGCCCTGCTGGGGGCCGTCCCAAAGCTGCCCTGTCCTTGCAGGCTCAAGCCACAGCTCCAAGACCCGACCCCACGGCTCTCGGGTGGCCTCCTTCCCCCAGCCCGCCGCAGCGAGTGGACTCGCCTTCCTCCCCCGGCGGCTCCGGGTCCTGCCTGCCTCTCCCTGCCTGGCCCCTCAGGCTCCCATGGCAGCTCTGTGGCCTTGCTGTCAGTGTGACCGCCGGGCCTGCCTGCTGCCCGCATCGGGCTGGGCCCTCCATGGCTGTCCGTCCCGTCTCTCCCTGCTGTCGCCTCTCTGGCAGCAGACACTAATTGGGAAGGAGCTCCCAGCTTGCCCACCGGGACAACCGGGTCCAGGGAACACGCCTAGGACCCCGGTGTGGACCATGCCACAGGCACCGCTCCGGGGCCACCCCATCTCGAGAGCAGGCCCTTGCACTTTGCGCAGCCTTCCACGCCTGTCAGTGAGCAGCCACCCTCTGCACCTCTTTCAGGAAGCCGCCCGGACTTCTCAACCACCCAGTCGGGTTCGGCCAATGTTCTGTCGTTCCTCGGAAAGCCCGTGTGGTGGTGATGCTGTGCTGTGGCCCTCACTGGCGGTGCCGGCCCGGGCTGGCACCATCTGTGTCCGTCCCTGCTGCTGGCCTGTGAGCACCTGTCTATACCTTCTCTGCACACGACACCCAACAGACACTCGCAGGTGTTTGCACGGACACAGCCCGTCCCTGGAATTAACTCTTCTCCTCCAGTCCTCCGCCCCCACCAACTGTTGGGTTTCCTGCAAGTACTTCCCCACCCCGCAGTCCGAAGGATTCCTCATTTAAAAATGCCCGGCCCCTTTCAGCAGCACGAGGACACGTGGACACAGGTCTCCGCTGTCACAGGGCACGAGCAGAGCGCTTCGAAATCCCGCTGCAGGTGAGTTCCAGGGACCAAAACTGACACCACCGGCCCAGACAGGCTGGGGTATGGGGGGCTCTGGCCACCTGGCCCCCTCGGCAGGGCAGTCAGCCAAGGGCTCCGCAGCGCCTAAGGCAGGGGTGTGGCCCGTGGATGTGGCGTCCCAGGGTCTCCAAGAGCGTGGGGCACCTTTGATTCTACCTGAGCTCCTGAGGGGGTGACATGGGCCTCAGGTGAAAGATCCTGGCAGTGGGACGCCAGAGTCCTGGCAGAAGGTGCCGCAGAGGAAAGGTCCTTTGGATCCTGACGATCAAAGAGGTGACTGATTTTAGACACTCTATGAAGCTATCTACAGATCCGAGATTTTCAGTTTATTTATTCAGCTGGTATTTGTTGAATGCCTATTATGTGCTGGGAGCTGAGGACATTATTTCTAAAAATAGTTCATCCAAAAGATATTTGGGGCCCATTGTTGCTAGGGCCCGAGGCTACACGGGTGCAGACAGTTCTTGCCTTGAAAGGCACTGGAGCCTGGCGTGACACAAGCCAGTGGTCCGGGCTATTAATAGCCAGTGGCCTGGAGGGGCAGGCGGGGGCGTGGGGGTGAAAGCGGCAGATCCCAGGCTGCGAACAGGAAAGCCGTCAGGTGACTTCCCCTCTGCTCAGCTCTCGGAACCACCCAGCTCCATGTCCCCAGCCCCCCGAGGACTGAAGTGGGGCAAACGTGCAGTGTGGGAGGATGGACCGGGGGGGAGAAGTAGCTACGTTCATCTGGAAAACAGGCAGCTACAGGGAAACAGCTGAAGAATTCAAACGATTATTATATACACGGAAAACCAGTGGTTTACCGGAACCCTGGAATGAAGCCCAGAGATGTTGAGGCAGCGTAAGGCAGAGTGCTTCTCAAACTGGGGTCACAGATCCACGCAGCTCTGGAAAGACCTATGAATCCCAAGAGAAGAAATACCTTCCCTTCACTTTGATGTTAATGTAGAAAGAACTTCTGCAGTTAAAATTCACAATTGGAAGACATCTGGATAGAACAGCAGTTTATGAGTTTTCCCATTAAAAGGCATACGTGGATGCGGTGACTTGGGGATGTAACACTGAAGCTAAATGCTTTTTGTACTAACCAGCTGAATCCTTCGAACTTAAGTGCTAAGTACTGCCCACTTTACAGAAGAAATTGAAGCTCAGAGAGACTAAGTAATCCCCCCAGCTTTGAAAGTGGCAGGGCTGGCTGGCTGCGGTGGCTCCCGCCTGTAATCCTGGCACTCTGGGAGGCCGAGGCAGGAGGATCGCTTGAGCTCAGGAGTTTGAGACCAGCCTGAGCAAGAGCAAGACCCCATCTCTGCTAAAAATAGAAAAATTAGGTGGGTGACTAAAATTAGAAAAAATTAGCTGGGTGTAGTGGTGAACGCCTGTAGCCCCAGCTACTCAGGAGGCTGAGGCAGGAGGATTACTTAAGCGATCCAGGAGTTTGAGGTTGCTGGGAGCTAGGCTGACGCCACGGCACTCTACTTGGTGCAAAGGAGTGAGACTCTGTCTCAAAAAAAAAAAAAAAAGCAGTGAAGATGAGTTTCAGTAGCACACTTTGGTGAAAACTCTCTTCTGGGGAGAGGATCTGGCCAGAGCCACACCCCAGAGTTTCTTCTCCTTCTACAAGTAGGGTCAAGTCCTGTTAGTAGGAGTCACGGGCATCCTCTTGGGGCAGCAGAGCGTGAGGTCATGACCCCCGTCCCACACACATTTCCTGGGCTGTCTAGAAGGGAGCACAGCGGCCCGGTCACCTGTGCCTGCGTCCTGGCCAGCCTGTACTGCCATCGCCTGCTCACACTGCACACCAACTGTGGCCAAGGAGCCCACCCGGGCCCAAGCTTGGCCCGCTCTGGGCTCTGTAACAAAGGCCCTTACCCAGGCCAGACAGCGCGCAAAGGCGAGAACACACAAGGAGCACAGGGCCAACATCAGAGCAGAACACACACCTCAGACTCACACCCTTTCTCCACGGCAAAGATAAGCTGAGAGATTTGTTTTATTTCACGAATAATTAAGGGTATACTAATATGCATATCTCAAAATAACACTGAATTATTTAAGACATACTATTACAACAGTTACACAGTTAATAGGAGACAGGAACCAACACACTGAACACATATACCTGTATTATACATCGAAATCAACGGCAAATATATCTCCAATTATTCTCAAAAGAAAAATACCTCACCAGTTAAAAGCCGAAAAGCTTTGCTCAAAAACCCCAGCATATACAGAATAAGCTAAGATCCTCAAAAAGCAGATAAAAATTGGCAAAGCAAAACAAATGAGAAAAACTGGTTAAACTTCTCAAACATACTGAATTATGTCAAATATACAGGCATTCTAGCAAAATAAAGCATTAAACAGTACTTTGTAGACTTAGTCATGACATTTATTTTAATAACCACTTCACCATAGGCCGATCGGCGCTAATCTGTCTGGATAAAGATGACCTGAAAGCGGTGCTGACTGGACGTCCGGTAAAAAGCAAACATTCCCAGCCGCTTTTGCATGAACGTGGATTATACCATTTAATGCAGACCCAAGGCCACACATTTTTGGGAGTAGGTTTTACTTGCAGTACAGATTCTCACAAAAATACAATACAGTGTGATAAGCCCAGTTTAAAATGTACATGCAGCAGCCCATACTAACACAAACGGCTCCCACGGGGGATGAGAAAAGCTAGATGCGGTGTCACCAGGGTTCATTACGGGAGTAGAATAATCCAGCACAAGGAAGTAGAAAAAAAGCTAGGAACTAGGAAGAAAAGCCATGCCTAACATCACTCAAGGTCGATTTGATCATTCCAACGACCAAAGTAACCCCCGTGAAAAATCTGCAGTGACCGTCGGAGAGTTCAGTATTCTGCACTCACATGCGACGCTCAAAGTTCAGCAGGACGAGATGTCTCTATGAAAGTCACACAAATTCTTTTGTTTGAAAAGAATGACAGGAGAAATCTGCTTTCAAGGAAGAATGGACACTTTCAAAGGGAATGCTGACATCAGCTTTCAAAAATGAAATTAAAAATTTAGTAGAACCTGGTGAAGGATACGTCTGAAGTGATTATAGTGTAACCTTGATTTCCCAGTGGTATGATTAAGACAGGACTCTAATTTAAAGAGTCTTCAGGATTTTAAGAGCACTCTAAAATTATGATACAGAAGAGCAATCCTAAAACTACTTTGGCCAAATGAGAATTCCAATGACCTGCACTGACAGCTTGCAGTGGGAGGGGCTCAGTGCCCTGACCCCACCTGCCCTTTGACCCCACTATCCAATGTTTCTAGAACATTTCTAGCAGGAAAGACATCATCAAGGGCTTTTAATGACTGGGCAATACCCAGAGACAAAGTGGAGATTGCTTAGGGCTATGCTCTTATCATCTGTTAGGTACTTAAGGCTATTCTTTCATCTACCATACTTTTAGCTGTTTAAAGTGACAATTTCCCTACAGAAAGTTACAAAATGTCTCTGCAAGAGAATAACATTAGTTCAGAAGATGTGCTCTAACAGGATTATTTCGTGAAACGTGACTACAGGTAAATAGTCTGTTAGTTACGATACCGGGACTGACATGTTACTAAGGCACTTCAGAACTCTGGGAAACTCTTTTGCTCGCGTTAGCAGGCAACTGTCAAACTGGATCCTCAAAGTATTTACAGAAATATATATACCCTTTACCAGAATAAAAAAAACTTCATGCACAATAGACTTTAATGGCTCTTTCAGGCAACAGAGAAACATCCACATGCTGGTAACATGAGCTGAGGACTTCAGCAGGTACCCAGAGCAAGCGTTTCATTTCCAGCCAGTTGATACTTAAGAGGTGAGTACTTAACAGCTAACTTCCTGTGAAAAGCTATAAAGACCTGGTCCTTCAGAGTTACTGACGGTTTCTGCTCTCACGCATTGTAAAACAGCATTGGGTATGTTTAACAGTTTGTCCAATATACAGCTTTGAATGACAGAAGAAAAACCACTACATACTACATTCAGACTTTTTTGCTTGGTTTTAGTGTAACCTGATGTCGGTAACTCATCTCAAGTTTTCATTCTCCAACTACAGGTATGGGTGTTTCCTTTATTTTCCTTTTAAATGGTCCATTAACTTCATTTGAATGTTCCCATCCTTACTATTTCCTCACTAAGGAAAATCATTAAGTTCAGATTTTATAAACAAAAACAATTCGAAGGTATTTAATAGCTGGTACTTTATCCCTTTTCTTCAATGTAGTCTCAAGGGATTTTTGGCTATTCATTTTCATAATTTTCTTATGTTGCACACAAAACCAAGATTCCCCCCTTTAAAATGCAGAGTATGGGAGAAATACACTGTTTTTCAAACAAAAAAATGTTTATGAAAGAACAGATGGTCCAAATAAACAAAAAACCCCCACGCCATTAAACTGGGTGGGACCGATCAGGCTTTATAAGCAAAAAAGAAAAAAACTTTTCTGCTTTATTTAGCACAATAAAACACAGCATTTTACTACTTCTGTGTTTGGACCTTACTCCTATTTCACCAAAATTTTCCCCTTTCTCATAATTTTTCTAGTATTACGTAAGGTTATGTCTATTTCTAGATCCTGAAATATCTGCATTTTAATGCTTGCACAACACATTTAATTACAAAAGCTGCCTCTATTTCATTTTCTGATTAAAAACACACACACACACACACACAAAAACAAAAAATAAAAAGGACAAACCAAACCACACCACATCATACAGATAATGATCCAAATGGAAAAGTTAATGTGCTGTAATGATTATTTGTTTTGAAACATCAAAAGCAGCAGAGATAGTGAATATAATTTGCTTAAATCATAAATACCGAGATTGAAATGTGCATGTATAAATCACATTTAGGCTCCATGAACTGAAAGCTCTCTATAAGTACACAGAAGTCCATATAAAGTGCAAAACAAGCAATATCAAACGTGAGATCTCTGGTATTTTAGTACTCCCATTCATCGGATTTCAAGTCGAGATAGCTGAGAATATTCTGGGCCAGCTTCACCGCCTGTTTCCTGGCAGCCTTACACTTCTCTTCTCCCTGCGGGTCCACAGCATCCAGCGCCAGCAGCTGCTTGGTGAGCAGCTCCTCCAGCCGGATATAGTTCTTATCGGCCCGATTTCCATCGAATGAAAGAACTTCTCCCTGGATCTCCGACAAGTTTCCAAGGACGTTCCAGACTGCTTTATGGGATGGGTGCTCCTCACAAGCAAAAAGCTTTCTTTTCTCAAGGGCCTCCTTCAAGTCAATGTAAGTGATCAGGGTTTGCACCTCGATCACCGCTCTCCTCCTGGCTTCCCGGATGCAGGGGTTTTTTTCTAGACTTACCTCGTCCAACTGTCCAATCAAACCCTGCAATTCTGTCTTGGAGCTCAGGTACAGTTCAGGAGGATTTTGTGCTTGGAGAAGTTCATTTTTTATTTCTCTCATTCTCTTGAGGACCTTTTCTATCTTTAAAATGGAATGATTCTGTCCCAGGTCAAATGCTTTGGTAGTATCTGCTTCCTCTTCCAAATCCAAATATTTCAATAATTTGTTGATGTCTTCTACTACCTCCCTTCGATAATTTCTGATCTCCGTACGCCCGCACACATCTAAAGCATCCAGATCTGCGATCAGCCCTGACAGCACACAAGATAAGTGCCTGCAAGTCTCGTTATTGTTCACTCCCATCAAAAGTGCGATCAGAGTGCCTCTGGCCTTGTTCACTTCACACATCACGGAGTTAATTTTGGCCACAGAAGGATGCGCATCCTCAGAGAGTGGCAGGGAAGGCTGCTTTTTCATGCAGTCTTCAATAATCTCCTGCACTGCACAGATTTTGGTTAAAGTGTGATACCTTGCTTTCCGCAAGGAGATCTTCCCTCCAGTTTTAACATGTGTCAGCCTCAGAATGATATCCTGGATGCCTTCTTCAAATTCATCGGTTACGCAGTTGCCGCTACTATAAAATGGCACAATTTTCTCTCTTACGAGGGACTGGGCTTCCTTGAAAATGTTCTGTATTTCAATCCGGTGTGGGTGGTTTGCATTCTGCTCCAACTCTTTGAGAAGACGCTCTGTCTCCTGTGCTGCCCTCTTCCTAGCTTGCTGAATGTCTCCTTTCCCTTCAGTATCTACAGAGTCTATTTCAAACAGTTGTTTTGTTAGAATCCTCTCCAGTTTCTTGTAATTCTTGTCATCTGACAGACCACTGAAGCCAACTACTTGCTGTTCTATACTTTTTACTTCCTTTTGGATTTCCTGAAGCCTACTAATAGAAGGATGTTGGTTTCCCATATCCATACTTTTGTAGTGTTCAGTTTCACAAGCACTAAAAGATGACAAAAATGATAACTTATTACAGCATAAAGTCTCTGCAGAATGCTAATCATATATTAATTTGTTCTACACTCCTCATTTTTTAAAGATATACTTTATAAAAGGGCTCCTCATTATTGCAATCCAAAAGACAGGCATACCCCAGTAAATAAAGGATGATTTATCATCCCTCTCCAGAAAGTAACTGAAACGTAAGAACAGACAGCAGTTACTGCAATGTGGAGTATGAGCTGGAGCTCTGGGCCTGGGAATTTCAACTTTCTTCAACTATAAAAGAGAGCACCATATGGCTTCAGAAGAGGTTGAACAATCACCTTGTTCAAAAACAGCGCAAATACTAATAATACCTGAATGCTTTAACGTTGTAAGCTATTTTTTGGAACCAGCAGGGCACCTCTGTGGAAGGTGAAATGTTAACTCTTCTACCCCGCCAAATACACACGCCTGGTTTCCAGAAAAAGTATCTCTAAGCAAAAGAAACTGAGCCACTGAAACAAGCACCACTGGTTCCCAGCTTCTAAGCCCCCTCCTTCCGCGTGTTCTTCACCCCATCAGCCTGCGTTTCCACATTCCTCTCCACCCGCCAGCTCCTCACACGTGCTCCCCGCAGCTGTCTCCCTGAAGAGGCACAGAATTCCACGGGAAAGGAAGAGCGACAGAGTTACGCTGAAGGCACCATCTTGGGCTTTCGAGGACTCGCACCTCCCCGGTCCCTACCATGCTCCAAAAATAGACCCCGCAAAACCGTGACAGCTACGAATAACTCGTTCACTCGCCTCCCACTTAGAGTCCGAATGGCTTAACGCATCTTTCACTCTCCGGGGTTTCTACCAAGCGGCTCACTCGAGGTGGACGATCAACCGAAACCAACCTCTCGAGGCTGGAGGCCCGCGCAGGGCAGGCTGCCTCAGTTCCTTCCCCCTTCTCGCCCTTCCCTCCCAGCGCTTTACCCAGGAGAAGTCTGAGCTGGCTGCGGTCTTGGTTCCCGTAGTTGAGGTGGCGAGGTGGAAGATCAGCCCTTTACGGGGTGCGGCACCGGAGCGGGGCCCCAAGCTGCATCCCTCTCACCCCTCCCGGCTAGGTCTGGACGGGGCAGCCGGTGAAGGGGCCAGAGGTGGCGGCGGCAGCTACTGGCCGCAGCGGCCGCTCGGGGCGTCTCGGCCCGGGCCCCCGACGCGCCCGCCGGCCCTGACCTCACAATGGGCGCGCGGGGGCGCGGGGCGCCCGGCGGGCAGGGGCAGGGGCAGGGCGGGAGCAGACCCGGCCTGCCCGGGGGAGCCGGGCGAGGACGGAGGAGGCCCGGCCAGCCCGGCCGCGTCGGATCCGGGGGTGGGGACGGCGCCGAGTCCGGCCCGGCCCCGTCAGTGCGCAAAGGCCCTGCGAGGTGGGCGCCGGCGAGGGGTGGTCCTGCTGGGACCGGCGCCCGCCCCCCGGCGAGGGGAGAAGACCCCGCGCCTGCTGCGCTCACCTGTACCGCCCGCGCCATGGAGCACCCCGCAGCCTCCACGACTGCCGCAGCTCCGGGTGTCGTCCCGGCCTGGCAGCCCCGCCCTTGGGCCGAACACTGCACACCCCGGGAAAACCTCCGCCGGCGTCCGCGCTTCGGCACCCACCACGCCGCGCCGGCCGCTGGCCCCGCTGTAAGGCAGCCGGGAATGGCGCGACCGGAGGGTGGCCGCCGGGGTCCGCCGCGCCGGCCCGCCGCTCCCTCAGCCCGTCACACCGCGGGGAAAGCGCACGGTCGGCCGCACCGCTCCTGTCCCTCGGGCTTTGCGACTCTGCCGTAAGGCAGCCCCGCGTGCTGTCGCGACTCGGTCGTGCGCCGCGGGAGCCGGGGGGCGTGGGGTCATGGCTGCCCTGCGGCGCGGTAGGAAGACCCTTCTCCCACCTCTCTGCCGCGCCTTCTCTGGCCGCCGCTGTCAGCTTGCCCCAGAGCGAGGTGCCGAGCGCAGGGATGCGACGCCGAGCCGGGTAAGTGGGGTGCCTGGGGAGGTTGGCCTGCAGGGGTGACTGCAAGGGGAGACACCCCCGGTTCTGCACACCCGCCACGGGCCGGTCCCCCAGTGCTCCAGGTGGAGGGGCGCCCGGACATCCTGTCCTGAGCCGTCCCGCGGCCCCGAAGGTTCCTGTGTCAGCCGCCTTGGTCCGGTGGAACCGAAGGTGCCACCGCCACTTCGGGGGCTGTTGACAGAACTTTTAAGCATAAGAGAGTCAGCTAGCGAGTTTGTACGTACCTTATTTATTTTCGAGAATAACTGTTTCTTATATTTAAAAGCTCTTGACGTAGACAGCGTGTATTATTTTCGTTTTGGTTTCGTTGAGAGTATTAGTACTTTTCTTCAGACGATGGCCAACTTTACCATCCTAGGACGTCACGTTGAATAGTTCTCGTTTGCAAACTGTGTGTGTATATATGCATGTTACTGGTCAAAGAGCCACAGAGAACGTCTGTAGTAACACAGAACGGCAAGCAGTTTTTAATAAATTGCTCTTCTCGGCCAGGTGCTCTGGCTCACGCCCGTAATCCGAGCACTTTGGGAGGCTGAGGCGGGAGGATCGCTTGAGCCCAGGCGTTCCAGGTTTCAGTGAGCTGTGATCGGGCCACTGCACTCCAGGCTGGACAATAGAGTGAGACCTCGTCTCTTGGGGCGGGAAACTGCACTTCTTTTGGGAAGGATGTTTTGTTTAAGGGAGGCCTAGGTCGTGATTCCATCTGTCGGAAGCAAATGTTGACAACGGTGCAGAATGGCCTGCAGATAAAATACTTAAACAAAGCACACAAATATTAACACTTCATTTACCAATGGGCTAATGAGGGAGGCTAGAAAGCTTGGTTTAAACAATAATTAAAGCAGGATGAAAAAGAGCCAATTAAGAATTGCAAAATATGCCCGCCTGTAACTTTTCATTTCTTTTGGGCTGTGGTTATTTGCACACTTTTATAAATGTGGCTTTGAAGTTCTGTCTAGTTTATCACTTAGACAAAGAATTACCAGGACAGCTTGTCACCCAGACCCCAGCTCCTGGCTCAGTTCTCTGTTACAGTGGCCACAGCCTTGACTTCTAAGAATTCCTGGAACATGGAAACCCATTCAGCATCTCAGGCTTTGGGCAGAAAAATACAACAGGTATCTGAAAATGCTTTGGAAGGGCAAACTGGAAATCAACCAAGAACTTTCCCCAGCTTGAGGATTTTCCTTAGCTTATTTTGTGAACTAGTGCTGGAAAAAAGAATAGCACCCAAATAAGGATTTCTCCATTGCTGTACAGGCTTTTTGTTAAAGTAAAATGAGTCTCACCGTGGATCTGATCCTCAAGATGAGACTTCTCTCCCTTTTGTAGTCCAAGTGGCAAGTAAGCCTGTGCTGCACACCTGTTTGACTGCCCACACCTGTTGAAGGGGATTATTGTGATGATGATGCTGGTCCATGAGTCAGAACTTGCTCAGTGCTGGCATTTTGATGTGTTTTTTTTTTTTTTTAAAGGATCTGAATGCCCTATTGTGCTAAATGTTGGATAGAACATGAGAGAACAGTTTTTACCTCAGGGCAATTTGTATTTCCTGTGTGTTAGGTACCGTCTTTGTGCTTCCTGAGTGCATGGCTGTTTGTCAGGTAATTAAATTTTTGTGGCACAGAGAGATTGTTGTCTTTTGGACTTCGAATGTAAACATCAGGTCTTGAAAGTAACAGGTTGTTTTCCTTACCTAAATAGATATTACACTTTAATTCTGTATGTCTAGCTTACTCTCCATATTTTTCATGAATTCTTTGTCCTCCACTTAAGGAGACCTGCTTTCATTACCTATGTAATTTATTCCCGTCTTGTCTCTGATCTCTGGGTACCAGCTGTTACTTTTTAAATTGGCAGATAAAATAGGATACCAGTTTTTTGTTTTTTTTTTTTTTT
>NW_012148130.1:1160864-1164328 GCF_000956105.1 Propithecus coquereli | reverse complement strand
AATTAAATGTTCCCTTGCTACTTCATGCCAGCTTATACCTTATGTATGTAGTTTGCATTATTGATTCTTAAAGTTGTCTGTCTATACATTATAATTAATCTCGAAGACTCGTAAAAATACTAGGGCCCACCCCCAGTGATTCTGATGTACTCTGTCTGGAGTATGGCCTGGGCATCGGCATTCTTAAGGAGGCATCTAACAGCATACAAGTTTGAGAACCGTTGGTTACCCTGTATGCATTAACTGCTTGTAGTCCTGAATTTTATGAAAATGTGTAATGGTAGTTCATATTTATTGAATGCTTGCATGCCCTGTTCTAAGTTAACATATTTAATCCTCACTATCTTTGGAATAGGTGCTTTTATCATCCTCATTTTACAGATGAGGAAACTTAGGCACAGCAAGACTGAATAATTTCCTTAGGTCATAAGGCTTGTATGTAAGGAATGTACATATTATAGCTCCTATATAAAGAGGATAATAAATTAAAATTTTCCATCAAGTGCAGTGGCGACTCTGTCTAACATAGCGAGACCACATCTCTAAAAATTTTTTTTTTTTGCAAGGCAAGAGAAACGAAGTTTATTAAGGAAGGACACGATAGGTTTACAGAGCAAGAGCAAGATGTGCTCGCCACAGAACGGTGAATGGGCCTCTTGTAACAAAAAGGCCTAAAAATTTTTTTTTTCCTAGTAATTTTTGGATGAAACAGAACAAAGAAACAATCCCTCCACATGGAGAGGTAATATTTACAAATAACAAATAATGAAACTACTGGTCCTGTGTTTTGTTTATATCTTCATTAAGAAGAATGATTTTCACTCCAAAGTGCAGATTCAGAATAAGCATCATAAGGAAGAACGTAAAACTCAAGCTAAAGGAGGAACTGGTAAGAGGTCTGAGTCATAGAATTTTAAAACCATTATGGGTATTCTAATATTTAAGTAGGACAGGCGCTGTGGCTCACGCCTGTAATCCTAGTACTCTGGGAGGCCAAGGCTTTACCTCAGGGGTTCCAGACCAGCCTGAGCAAGAGCGAGACCCTGTCTTTACCAAAAATAGAAAAAGTTAGCCGGGAGTGGTGGCGCACACCTAGAGTCCCAGCTGCTCAGGAGGCTGAGGCCGCAGGAGCCCTTGAGCCTGGGAGTTGGAGGTTGCCGTGAGTTGTGACGAAGCCACGGCACTCTAGCCAGGCAGCAGAGCGAGACTCTGTCTCCAAAAAAAAATGGGGGTGGGGGAGGCTTTCAGTACCTTGTTGGAAAAAATACAAGCTGAGTGGGAGGACTTTTCAAAGCACGTAGTTTAACTCTATTATTCTATCAGTGAGGAACCTGGGGCCCAGAGAGGTAAAGGGATGGGCCTGGTGCCATACAGCAGGGTCAGCAGGACTAGACCTGCCTCTTCCCACTCCTGGTTCTGTGTTCTGGTGTTGTCTAATGATTTTTCTTCATTTATTGAAATGATGACGTGAATTTCCCTTTACTCTGTTAATGGGAAGAATTACATTGATTTATTTTCTTTTTCTTGTGGTTACTTATGGAAATTTGAAGACATGTCCAAAGATAGAAGAATATTATTAAGCGCTGTGTATCCAACTCCTGTTCCGCAGTGATCCACTCGTGGCTGTTTATTTCATCTTTACCCCCATTCAGCCCCTCCTTCCAAATTATTTTGTGGCAAATACCAGACATCATATTTCAGTATGTTTCTTTAAAAGATACAGACTCTTTTTTTTAACATGAACACAGTACCATTTTCACACATTAAAAAACATTATAATAATTCCTTAATTTTCAGCAAATGTCTAATCAGTATTTTCTTGATTGTCCTAGAAATGTCATAAATGTTTTCTTTTACATTTGTATCAGGATCCAGAGAAGGTCTGCACACTATAATTGATTGATATTCTTTTAGTTCCTTTTTTAAAAAAAATTATATATTTTTTCTTTTCTTTCTTTCTTTTTTTTTAGGAGATGAAGTCTTGCTAGGTTGCCCAGGCTGAACTTGAACTCCTGGGCTCAAGCAATCCTCCTACATCAGCCTCCCAAGTAGTGGGGACTATAGGCATGCGCCACCATGACTGGCTCTTTTAGTTTTTTTGTTTGTTTATTTGTTTTGAGACAGGGTCTCCCTGTGTCATCCAGGCTGGAGTGCAGCAGCAGGATCATAGCTCACAGCATCCTCAAACTCCTGGGCTCAAGAGATCCTCCTTCCTCAGCTTCCCAAGCAGCTGGGACTACAGGCGTGCACTACTATGCCTGGCTAATTTTCTTACTTTTTGTAGAGATGGGGTCTCGCTGTATTGCCCAGGCTGTTTTCAACCTCCTGGCCTTAAACTGATCTTCCTGCCTCAGCCTCCCAAAGTGCTGGGATTACAAGCATGAGCCACTGCCTCTGGCCTCTTTTAGCTCTTTTTTAATCCATAGGTTCTGCCTCCATCATCTCCCTTTTATTTGGAGAGGGGATCATGTGTCCTTGAGAACTTCCCACAGTCTGCATGTTGTTGACTACATCTCCATGGTTTAGTTTAACATGTTCCTGTAACCTCTGTTTTCTGTACATTGAGAGCCACATTCTAGAGCCTTGACCACATTTAGATTTAACTTTTTTGGGGGGGCTCCTGCAGGGGAGACTGCTTTATTACTGGTGTGTTCTTTCATCAGGATTGGGTGATTTTCTGATTAAGCCACTTTGCACTCCTATTGTAAACCCAGCTTGGTCTGGTGGATTATCGTTTTGTATATTGCTGAATTTGGTTTGCTCATTTGTCTAGCATCTGTAATTCATAAGTGACACTGGCCTTTAATTTTCCTCTTTGGTGCTGTCCCCCAAATTTCGGTGTCAAAGTCACTTTCAGCCTCAAAAATGAGCTGTAACACGTACCTTGTCTTTCTGGGGATGGTTTATTAAGGTTTGAATTCTCTCTTCTGTGACTGGTAGAACTTGCTGAAGTCATTTGGGCCTGAGTTTTCATAAGAACAAGCCATTTTTAACCTCATCTTCCTTTGGGTTAGCGGTTTAGAGTTACTAAGCTGGCAGGTAAGGATATTGCGTAGCACGTTGAGTTAAGCAAGACATCCGACAGAGCCTCTTGTGCGTTTCTGAAAGCCGTGCCCTGTAAGATGTTGCTGGAAACCTTTGTCTAATGGTCGTTGTTACTTCCTGCACAAGCTCTTCTTGAGGTGCCAGGGACACAGAAATAAATGTGTGTTTGCACACACACAAAGTTGACTATACAGGCAGGAGCGCATGTTATACGTGGTAACACATGTATCCCCAGTGCCCGGAATGGTGCTTGGCCTGCAGACGGCCAGGAGGGCAAGCCAGGCCGATGCCCACTGAAGAAGCGCTGCGTCTGCCACGGCCTTCAGTGCTGCTGCCAGGTGCACTCAGCTCAAGAGACTTTACAGGGGCCGGGCGCGGTGGCTCACGCCTGTAATCCTAGCTCTCTGGGAGGCCGAGAC
>NW_012148130.1:1157200-1158535 GCF_000956105.1 Propithecus coquereli | reverse complement strand
GCATGCCTAAAACTCACTATTTCCTGTTCATTTGGCCCCCTTTACAGTTACCTGTACTTTGGGGCTGTTTAGATCGCGAGTGAAGGCCTGCATGGTGGAGATAGCCACTGCGCGTCCCTTGCCAACTCCTGCCTCAGTGACGGCGCGTTGCTGGCTTGAAGTGGTCCATGGCAGCAGTACCTGGACCATGGAAATTGGCACATGCCTCAAATCACAGCTTGAGTTACTATCTTGTTGATTATCTAGAATTATCTACAGTTTCTAGTAAAGGAGAAAATGTTAACATTGCAGATTAAATTACGAGGCATGTTCTGCCTGTTGCCGTTACACTGTGAAAAGCTCAAACATTGAGGCTGCAGAAAATATTCTTACAGTATTCAAAGCTATTATCCAATTCTGTCGGGCAAGTGGCGTCTGTTGGCTGTTATCAGGAGGAGAAGCCCAAGCACCCCTGCCCGCCGCGTCTTGGTATCAGAGCTGCGAAGGAGAACGCGAGCAGTCGAGCACTGGCTGGAGGGAGGCTTTGCCCACACAGAGAAGGGACACAGCGAGACCAGCTTCCGCGGTGGGCATGGGTCTCCGTGGCCAGTGGGTCCCTCACCAGCCGAGGCAGGGCCATCGGCCTGCAGGGACTGCTGTTGCGTGGCAGCAGGAGGACCCCGTCCCCTCCCTGCGGTAGTGGGGTTGGCCAGCTGCCCTGTGACGCAGGCACTTACGCAGGACAAAGGAGGACACGCTGAGTCTGAAATGGGAACAGCCTTCCCACACATGGCGACACGCCCTGCACAGGCCGTGGGACCGTTTATCTTGTGGGAAGGAAGCGTTCCAAGCCCAAGGCCTATTCACAGATGGCTGAGCGGGGCTCAGCAGACGGTATGCATGAGACCGCCTTTCCCTACAAAGTCAGCAAAGAAATCGCTCATGTCATTGACAAACAGCGAAGGCCCAACATAGGTCTTTTTCATCTTCATCCTGCTCCTTAATATCAAATAACATTTGTGTCTGAACTATACTGGTTAGCAGCCATGGGTTGGCTGATAATACAAGAATTGGGCAAAACTCAATGAAAAATCCTCAGTGAGCTATGATTTCATACCCACCATGGTGGCTGTAATAAAAACACTGGACAAAGACAGGTGTTGAGGATGTGGAGATGTTAGAACTCCCTCATACCGCTGGTGGGAAGACGGTCTGGCAGTTCCCGAAAGGTTTAAGGGTAGAGTTGCCATGTGACCCAGCAATTCCACTCTTAGGTGTCTACCCAAGAGAATTAAAAACATATGTCCAGGGCCGGGCGCGGTGGCTCACGCCTGTAATCCTAGCACTCTGGGAGGC
>NW_012148130.1:1155756-1157150 GCF_000956105.1 Propithecus coquereli | reverse complement strand
CTCTAGCCTGGGCAACAGAGTGAGACTCTGTCTCAAAAAAAAAAAAAAAGAACTAGCAGTTAAGGATGTCGAAGTACCCACGATGTAAGAGCACGCTTGATGGCAATGACTCTTGGCTCACTCAGAACTTGTGAATGTTCTGGTGCGAATTCATTCATGATTGTCATATCTAGTTAAACTTAGATGTCACCCACCAAATAGTCTGTGTAAATTAAGCTTTTTGAAGATGAAGTGGATTTCTGTGCATAAGCATGGAGAAAGTCAACGGGAACTGGGAAGAACCCTGTCTCCATTCCTCCAGCAAGTGCTTGTGCCACTGGAGAAGGGACAGACACAGTCGGTGTCCCACGTGGGAGAAAGAAGTGTGTGGGCAAGAGCTGTGAGGGGCCACACCTCACCTGGGATGTTGAAGCTGAGGTCTGTGAGGGACAAGATGAGAGCGGGCTCCAGAGAGAACATAAGCAAAGTCGCCGAGGAGGGAGAGAGCAGGCTGCCGTGTTAGCAACAGAAGTTCGGTGGGGAGAGGAGGAAGGGGAGCCGCCTGGCCTGCCGGCCCACGGTCTGGATGTTAGACTTGCGCCTGAGGGTAGTGAGTGTAATTGACGGGTTTTAAGGGAAGGAGTAGGACGGTTAGGTTGGGCATTTTGGAGGGACTGCTGTGGCTGTGGGCAGTCTAGACTCCCAGTCCCAGAATGGCGGTGGGGGAGGCAGGGCTGGCCGGCTCACACGCCAGGACTCTCGTGCAGCCACCCCATCCCCTCCCTTGCTGGAAGAAATCCAGGGCACACTGGATCTCAGACGGCGGAGCCGGTGAGGTCTGGGGTGAGGTCTCCGGAGTGAAGCGTGGCTCGGGCCAGGAGCAGACCCCGAGCAGGAATTCCGCAAAGCTGGTGGCGTCAGCCAAGGAGGAGGCTGCTTTTCACCAGGCGCGCGACTCCCTTCGACTTTCATCAGCTCTGGCCTCTGGCGTCTTCTGCAGCCCCAGGAGAACTCTGTCTAGGTGAACACGTTCACAGCAGTCTTGGAATAAGCTGACACGAAACGGGCAGGAAGTTTCAATTCCTGCTTCTTCCCACAGTCTGAAGATGGTAAAAAGAAAAAGGATCGGAAACAGTAGAGCCTGCTAATAATCATTGCTGAGAAAATGAGGCTAATTAGAGTTCTCACAGCAAAAACTGTATTTGGTGAGTTTTAGATAGGTTTTCTTTTAAAAATTTTTCCTGTTTTTCTAATATACACATACTTACATTTGCTTGCTTCTAGGAGACTTAAATGTAGGAAATATAATTAAACTTTATTACTCTGATGATTTTGAATGTTGTAGTAAGTTTCATCTATTTCCTCATAAACATCTTCAGGAAAATTAAAACATTTTTAGGCACTAAACAAACGGT
>NW_012148130.1:1153905-1155706 GCF_000956105.1 Propithecus coquereli | reverse complement strand
AAAAAAAAAAAAAAAAAAGAGACTTTACAGGGAATTCAATAAGGTCGCAGCTCTAGACTGTGTCACTTGTGGATGTCCGGGGGGCCCTCACTCCTGAGAGGACCCGGATAGGACAAGGCCACAGATGACGATCTGTAGCCGACACTGAGGTGCAGGCATGTGAACAAGACCTGGCACCTGTTGGTGGTGGAAAAGAGACTCTTTTTTTTTTTTTTTTGACTGTGGACCAGGAAGCAAGGACACTAAAACTTGCTAACATTTTCTCTTTGCACTGTTCCCTGTCGCTTTCCCCACGGAGGCTTTGTGTTGTGTAAGGCACTTCCAGGAGGAGGAATCGTCCCAACGTGTCCTGCTCCGAATCCTGGCTGCTGGAAGGAGAGCCCCCGGCGTGGGAGTGTGCTGCAGAGAGCTCAGGAGCCCGTGGTGAAGCGGGAGGGTGGAGCACCAGGCCTGGCCCGCAGAGCCAGGGAGAAGCCCTGCGGGGCCACCCAGCCTGGCAAGTTATACTTAGAAAAGTTTTCGACAAGAACTGGAAGGTTGACTGTCCGCGCAGAGCCAGTGGTGGAAATGTAGTCTGACAAGCGAGAACAGGCACGTTCCTCCCGCTGTGAAGAGGGCAGCACTGCTAGGCTGCCCCTCCGGAAGTGAGCAAGCACGTCCGTCGCAGACTGCAAGGGCCTCCCCACGCGCATCCACAGGACGCCGTGAATCATGGCTTGTGCTGTAAGAACCGCCAGTCACGGCAATTATGCACACTGCAGAGGAAGCCTGCCTCCCCCAGGCCTCTTCTCCTCCCTTTGAACAGCAGCTCCTCGGTGACAAAGACAGAGTGTGTGTGTGGGGAGAGCAGAGGAGCTACTGCTGTCGCAGTTGGCGCTACGGAGAATGATTGGAAGGTTGGTACACGAGGTTTTTGGGTTGTTTTTTGTTTTTTTGAGACAGTCTCACCGTGTCACCCAGGCTAGAGTGCCGTGGCGTCAGCCTAGCTCACTGCAACCTCCAACTCCTGGGCTCAAGCCATCCTCCCGCCTCAGCCTCCTGAGTAGCTGGGACTACAGATGTGCACCACCACGCCTGGCTAGTTTTTTCTTTTGTTTTTTTAGTAGAGATGGGGTCTTGGTCTTGCTCAGGCTGGTCTCCAACTCCTGAGCTCAAGAGAGCCTCCTGCCTCGGCCTCCCAGAGTGCTCGGATTACAGGCCTGAGCCACCGCGCCTGGCTGGTACACAAGGTTTAATCTGTGAAGCAGTTTATGTAAGTGAGAACTAGTACACACATATGGAAGAGTAACTGAGCATGCCTGGCACCTCTTTGAGCTTGCTTTGTTGTGTGTGGGCAGCTCAAAAAAGCCACTAATTGTCGGATGGCTCCTGTAGCGTTTCCTGGTGGGGATCCTATGAGAGAGGGTCGGCGCTGGAAGGCGGCACAGGCAGGACACACGGTCAGGGTGGAACCTGCTCCAGGGCTGAGCCGCAGCGGCCTGTGTCTGCTCGGAGTCGGGGACGAGCCGCCACCCTGGCTCACGGTCCCGAGAGGCAGGCCCTGGCCCTGTCTCCACTCACTGGATCCTTCTGTGGGACTCACTGCCAGATTCCATCGATGTCTAAGTATCACAGGTGCAAGCCTTTGAGGGAGAAGTCCATAAACATCTGTGGAAATGTAAGGCTCGTTTTTTAAAACAGAAAATGTTATGATTGTATATCGGTTTTAGACGGATGGATAAAATGTTACAGATCTGTATTATGGTCCTGCCTCCCGCCTCTACTCTCTGAAAAAGGTTCCTAAATCAGTCTAGTATCGAGT
>NW_012148130.1:1152155-1152627 GCF_000956105.1 Propithecus coquereli | reverse complement strand
TTGTTTTTGTTTTTGCCATTCTGATAGGTACAGTGTATCTCATTGTGGTTTTGATTTGCATTTCCCTAATGAGTAATGATGTCGAATATGTTTTTATGTTGATTGCGAAGATTTTCTCCTATGTTTTCTTTTGGAAGTTTTGAAAGTTTTAGATTTTACATTTATATCTGTGATGCATCTTAAGTTAATTTTTGTATGTAGCACAAAGTACAGGTTGAGATTCTTATTATTTTATTTTATTTTTGCATTAGGATGTTGAATTATTCCAGCACCATTTATTGAATGTGTTTGGTATAGTGTTAATTTTTTCTTTTCTTTTTGAGAAAAGACTTCACTCTGTTGCCCAGGCTAGAGTGCAGCAGCGTGATCATAGCGCTCACTGCAACCTGAAACTCCTGAGCTCAAGACATCCTCCCACCTCAGCCTCCCAAAGTGCTGGGATTACAGGTGTGAGCCACTGTACCAAGCCAAT
>NW_012148130.1:1145820-1148140 GCF_000956105.1 Propithecus coquereli | reverse complement strand
CCAGTCCCTTTACTCGCTTTGCTGTCATTCTTTTTGGACAGAAATCTAGTGCTCAACATAGCCTTTAATTATTTTCTGTTGGCGTTGATGTTAGGCCTGAATAACATTTCGTACTGTTTGTTAGACAGATGTCTACTGTCAGAACATCATTCGGATGGAAAATCCAAAACCATTGACCCCAAAAGCCACGTGTGTCATTGGGCTAAAGTACCATCACTCTCCTTGCTCTTCCTTGGCCTTGCCTGGATTTGTGCAGGATACAGGGCCCGGGGAGCTCGAGTAACCGGCGTTCGCTGTTTGGCGGAGGTGGGGTCTCGGAGGGCAGGGTCAGGTGCTGCGTCCCAGCGGTAGGCGGAGAATGGAAGCTCGCACTTCCGGGTGCTGTACGGAGTCCTTTGCACATGTTGTCTGTTGTATTTCCCACAGTGGCTGAGCGAAGTAGGTGGGAGCCTGGGGCTTACAAAGAGCAAGTTCCCAACCCCACTCACACAGCGAGGAAGCGGCGGGGCCTAGGGAGTCAGATCCCAGGGCCTGTTGGACCTCACCTCGCCACGGTGGCTCTCAGCTCATCCCATGTCGTCCTGGCCGTGTGTATGTGTGTGTGTGTGTGTGTGTGTGTGTGTACACACATGTACTTGAAACGTGTGTCACATCCATAAGTTTGTCATCAGTGTCAGGGTGGGACCAGGTAGGCTCATTCCACAGAGGTGCATTGGAGACAAGCCGCTCTCTTAACAAGTGGAAGAAGACGTTTTGAGTCTTATTCATAACACAGAATCCTATTGAAGGCCTTGGTAGGTACTGAAAGGCTGGCCTTAAGTCCAGTTTTAAGATGAATTTGGTAGTAAAATGGGATGGACTGTATTGAGGAAGGAGATGAGCAGGGAGCTGGCTGCTCTGGGCTCTTCAGATGCTTACCAGGCTGCAGGGGCTGCAGTGGGTGACAGGTGCGCCCCCCAGGGGGCCGGAGCACACACCTCCTACGCAGATTCCTTGCAGAGTCCCCAGAACCAACGGAGAGGAGGCTTGTTTAACCAATGATGCTGGAGAAACTAATTACATTTGACCCAAAAGAATAAATTTCAATTTGTTCACCCTATAATACAGATCTATTCCAGTGGGTTAAAGAGTTAATTATTAAAAATCATTTGTGGATTAAAGAGCTAAATACTCCTAGTTATAGGAAGTCTAATAGGATAAAACTTGACTCTTCATTACCTGGGGGAATGATAATTTCCTGTTTGAGAGTAAAGGTAGAGAGATTCAAGAACATAAACACTGAAAACATCTTGTATTGGTTAGGACTCCTTTTGGTCTAGCTTTCTGGGCTCAAGAGTTTGCTCAGCAGGTACGGAGGTGGCTCAGAACCCAGGGGCGGGAGGAGCCAGACCCCAGGCCTGGCCTAATTCAGACACTGGGACCAGGGCATCCCATGACCTCTCCTCCTCGTATTTAATCTTCTCTCCGGCCCACTGCTCCATCCGTCCCTTGCTGTTTGTCCCTCCTAATTCAAGGAAGGAGCCAGCAGAGGCTGGCCTCTCCCTAGCTGGCTCCCACCCAGCCGGGAGGCGCAGGGATCAGCCGAGGCAGAGGCGGGGCTTGTGCCAGACGAGATGTGGCTGCTGCCATGGAGACGGGAGGGGGCAGGAGGGCTGGGCACACACAGGAGTCAGGGTCTAGAAAATACCAGACGGGCAAGTGCTCGTGGCAAAGATGACAGGGGCAATCCAGACTTTAGGAAAAGATGCAACAAATTTGCAGAAACAACACACGAATAGAAAATAGAATAACTGTAAGTAAGAAGAAAAAATGCTCAAGCTCTGAATTCCATGCAAAAGGCGTTAATAAAGGACCAAGTCATCATTTCATACATACCAAATGCATGGGGAAGATTTCAGTGTTGAGACTCAATGCTGGTGGGGTATAAAATTCCCAGCCTCTTTTCTAGAAGGATTTGGTTGTACGAGTTACACACCTGCGAAGTGGGAAAATGGTGACCACGGACTCTAAGAATTCATTATGGGAAAACATGAGAGGAGTTAAGCAGTCTGTTCCTAGCAGTGTTATGGTTCATTGCCAGAGAGCGGGAGCTATTTAAATATCCAGCAGTAGCAGATTAGCCAAGGCCGTGGTGCTGCACCCCTCACTCGGCGCACCTCACTGGCATAGTCTGCAGCAATGCAGAAAAATGACGGATTTAATTTCAGGCGCAGAAGGCAGAATACCATGATTTCAGTTCTGCCTGTCCCCAAATTAAATCTCGTTTGTAGGGCAGGCAGAATTCTCTCCTTTTATTTCTTTTATTCCCGAAGTGCTTATG
>NW_012148130.1:1139501-1145770 GCF_000956105.1 Propithecus coquereli | reverse complement strand
GCCCGCCTCGGCCTCCCAGAGTGCTAGGATTACAGGCGTGAGCCACCGTGCCCGGCCAGATAGTTTTCTTGATGGTAAGCATTCTAGTGCTGAGCTGAGCACACCACAGATTTTTAATAAAATGCCATAAGTGCCTGTGTTGTCTAGAGCTCTGGTCCCCAGCCCCTAGCTGTGGACCTGTACTGGTCTGTGGCCTGGTAGGAACCGGGCTGCACAGCAGGTGAGTGGCGGGCAGGCCAGTGAACAAGCTAAGCTTCGTCTGTCTTTGCAGCCGCTCCTCACCGCTGCATCACCGCCTGAGCACCGCTTCCTGTCGGCTCAGCGGGGCCACTAGATTCTCACAGGAGCATGAACCCTGCTGTAAACTGCACAAGCGAGGGGTCTCGGTTACGGATCTTAGGAGAATCCAGTGCCCGATGATCTGGGTGGAGCTGCGGCGGTGACGCCAGCGCTGGGGAGCGGCTACAAACACAGACCATCATCAGCAGAGAGGACGACTGCACAATACATGTGATGCGCTCGAATCACCCCCAAACCTTCCCCCCACCCCTGCCAAGTCTGTGGAAAAATTGTCTTCCACGAAACTGGTCCCTGGTGCCAAAAAGGCTGGGGACCGCTGGTCTAGAAGGAAAAACTGTAATGGTATAACTCAGAAACGGTCTGGGGTTCTTGGGCGTACAGCTTTCTGTGTGAATGGCGATTCCTGCGTATGTTGTAGTGTAGCTGGACCCGCTCAATGGCAGGCGCCATTGCGGAGCTCTAGGAGCTCCCGGGACGCCTGGGGTGGCCTCGTTGGTCTCTGGACGACTCCTGCTTGGTAGCTGCGCCGAGCTCTGTAACCAGCATCACAACCAAACCTGTGTTTGCCTTTTCATGTTTTAAATTCTTCCTATCTTTAGAATGCTTGGGGATTTAGCAGATTTAGGAAGATCATAGCCAAGATTTATTACAATGCTTTGAAAAGGAGAAAATAGAAATGTTGACAGATAGTTCTAGTTTGTGTGTTGATTGATGGCAGCCATCAAAGTGAGACTAACAAACCGGGTTTCCTAAGTAATGACGTGGTCTCCCTTCTCACGCTTGGTTCCCTTGGCACGATGGTCAAGATTGAGTTCGGGGACCTAAGTCAGTGACAGGCAGACCCGGGTGGGTCAGGGAGGCTGAGGACGGCGTGTGGAGCTGGCCGGTGGGCACGTTTCTGCCGCTCCCTCCTTCCCGCAGTGACCATGGGTCCGTGCAGCCTGCGACTCTGCTCCCTCAAGCAGCCAGCGGGTCATTATCAAACCAGCTTCACCTGGTTCGCTGTGTTAGATTTATAAAATTATTAGCCACTATTTCTACTTTTTCAAATTCGATTTCCAGTCAGTAGCCAAGTAGACAAAAGAGCTGTTTGAAATGTTGCAAACCCTGCATCTCTCAGTTCCTGGGAGTAACAGAATGTAATGGTGTTAGTGAAGTCCTGAAATATCCCGAATGAAGCGCCTCCTAAATGCCAAAGAAATGTTCATTCTACTTGGGGTGGTATTTTTTGGACCTTTTAAATTTTACCATTTTCGAGTTGATTTTATTGAGATATAATTTATGCACAATAAGATGAGCACATCATTTGACATGTACAGTGCAAGGACTTTCGAAAAGAATGTATAGATCTGTGCAATCACCATCCCAGTAGGATCTAGAGCATCACTCCAGAAAGTTCCTTCATGCCCTTCCTAAATTAATCTCCTTTACCCCCCCACCCCAGGCAACCACTGATTAATCTGATTATTTGTTCTAGAATGTCATACAAGTGGAATCGTATCATATGTGCTCTTGTGTGGCTTTCTGACTCTGTATGTTGTTTTTGAAAATAATCCGTGTTGTGTGTCTCAGTGGCTCATCCTTTCTGCTCTGCGTAGTTTGTAGGTTGTGGAGAGACGGCTCTGGGAAGGACCCTGTCATTGTTGGAGGTGGAAGTCATGTTTGGTAGAGCTTGCTTTTAGAAAATAAGAGACTTCCAAATTGAATGGTATTAAGTTTTTTTCATAGATTTTGGCTACATTGCTCTTTTGACAGACAGATGGAAGCTAGTCTTGTGATTATTCAACTGTGTTTTTTTAAATGTCAGGTTTATTGAAGTCCAGTCTACACATAGTAAGATTCACTCCTGACAAACGTGTGCACACCACAACAGTTCAAGACACAGAACTGCTTCTCCCCTGCAATTTCCTTTGTAGTCACCCTCTCCCTCACCCCAGCACCTGCCTTTTCCAGAATGTCATAGAAATAGAATCATCCAGCATGCAGCCTTTGGAGTGTGGCTCCATTAGCGTAATGCATTTGCGATTCCTCCGTGTTACATGTAGTTCTGTTCCACTGTTGAGCAGTAGCCATCGTATGGCCCCGCCATACCTTGTTTTTCCATTCGCCAGGGGAAAGACATTTGGGCTGTTTCCAGATTTTGGTTGTTATAAATAAAGACACTTGACACAGGTTTTTATGTGAACATAGGTATTCATTCCTCTTGGTTAAACAACTCGGAGTGGGGTTGCTGGGTTGTATGTTAATTGTATATTTTATAATGGACTGCCAACCTTTTTTCCAAAATGGCAGTACCATTTTGCATTCCTACCAGCAATTTATAAGAGCTTAATTGTTTTACATCCTTAACATTAATTGGTACTGTCAGTTGTTCTTGTTGGTTTTTGTTTTTGTTTTTGCCATTCTGATAGGTACAGTGTATCTCATTGTGGTTTTGATTTGCATTTCCCTAATGAGTAATGATGTCGAATATGTTTTTATGTTGATTGCGAAGATTTTCTCCTATGTTTTCTTTTGGAAGTTTTGAAAGTTTTAGATTTTACATTTATATCTGTGATGCATCTTAAGTTAATTTTTGTATGTAGCACAAAGTACAGGTTGAGATTCTTATTATTTTATTTTATTTTTGCATTAGGATGTTGAATTATTCCAGCACCATTTATTGAATGTGTTTGGTGTAGTGTTAATTTTTTCTTTTCTTTTTGAGAAAAGACTTCACTCTGTTGCCCAGGCTAGAGTGCAGCAGCGTGATCATAGCGCTCACTGCAACCTGAAACTCCTGAGCTCAAGACATCCTCCCACCTCAGCCTCCCAAAGTGCTGGGATTACAGGTGTGAGCCACTGTACCAAGCCAATTTTAATATTTATTATAGTTCTTTTAAGTTGGAAATTCCCTGGGCACACTGAAGTCTTAAAAAGAGAAAACTAACAAGGAACCTTAATACATCTAGATTAATTTAATTTTCATTTATTTATTTAGCTGGAGTGCAGCCTCCCACGTAGCTGAGACTATAGGCTCTTGTCACCGCACCCAGCTAATTTTTTATTTTTTAAGAGATGAGGTCTTGCTATGTTGTCCAGGCTGGTCTCAAACTGATCTGAGCAATCCTTCCCCCTTGGCCTTCTTCAGTGCTGGGATTACAGGTGTGTGCCACTGTGTTTGGCCCAGATTGTTAATTTTATAATACTAGAGATTTGTCTAGTTGTGTGTTAATCCCATATATTTTGTTAAAGGTTTCAAGATTCTGCCCTCCAAGAAAATCTTGCCATGATTGGATAGGACCCCCCGATAAATATTCAAATCTTCGACCTGTTCACTTTTACATCCCTGAAAATGAATCACCACTGGAACAAAAGCTTAGAGAATTAAGACAAGAAACACAAGAATGGAATCAACAGTTCTGGGCAAACCAGAATTTGACATTTAGTAAGGTAAGTTTAGATTCTAGATGAGAGTGATAAATAATACAGTTGGCCACATGGGGGCGCTACATCTTTAGTATTTGCTTTGCTGCTTGTCATTTGGTAGCGCCTCAGCACCGCCACGTGTGCGTGTGTGTGTGTACATACGTACGTATTATTTTTTAAACCAGTATGTAACTGTATATAAGAAACCTTGGTCATCCATAGAATCACAGATCTTGAGACTTTCAAGAAAGTGAAGTGAGTAGCAGAGCCAGAACTAAAGTACATTTTATATGCGTGTGTGTGTTTATGCTTATGAAAATATAAGTTTCTCTGATGTATTGTTATTCTTCCTGAGAATTCAGAATTCTTAACAGCATACTCATAAGTAAACTACATGAGAAAGAAGTATAAATATTCTAATCCAGAAGAAAAACATTTAAACTTTGTTTATCCATTTGGGTGGGCTACCTCAAATGGAGCATATTTATCTTATTCTGAGGATTTATGAGCAAACAGTGCCTCCCAAAGTTTATTGAACATCTCGTTTTCAAATCTGGTTCAAGCATGAAACTTGTAACCACACTCGGATGGTTTAAAATAGGCTTTGAGATGGGCAATTTCTCAGGAAAGCCACATCCAGACTTCTCCAGAACGCTGTGAGCTGTGCTCCAGCCAAAGAAAAGTGGAAAGACAGAGAAAGGGAATTTTGATAGTCTTGTCTTTTCTTTTCTTTTTTTAGGAAAAAGAAGAATTTATTCACTCAAGACTAAAAGCTGAAGGCCTGGGACTGAGAACTGAGTCAGGTTAGTACACTTGTTCTATTTTGCTAAGGTTGTTTTGGTTTGAGCAAGTACATGAGAAGGTAACAAAAGGGATGTTGAGTGAAGGAGGGAGTTCGGGGCAGTGGCGGCCTGGACACAGGCCTGGCTTCCGGCAGGGCCTTTACAGACGCCTCTGAACCCTCCTCCTTTCAGGTCCTCCTGTTTTTCTCATTTGCCGCCAGGGGCTCCTCTTCCTTTGCATTCCGTTCCCCAGCATTGTAGGGCTTCTAACGGATGACCAACTGTGCCTTCGACTTCTGTCCTGAGGTCCCTGGCCTCTGCAGCCTCTCCCTGTGTACGCCAGCTCCTCTTCCTGATTCCAGGCCTCAGTTCATGGTCCTACTGAGTCATGTGAGCTAGAAACCAGTCACCCTGGAAGCTTCTCTCCCTTTGTTCATCTCTCCTCCAGGTTCATCAGTACTTTGCCACTCCCTGTCCGTGACACATTGCTTTTAGTTCAGGCCCTTGTTAATTCTCTATTGTAGTAACTTCCTAACTGGTTCCCTGGCCTCTAATCTTTAAATCAGAGGGCAGCAAACTTTTTCGCTAAAGGGCTGGACAGTAAATAGTTTAGCCTTTATGGGCCATGTGGGCTCTCTGTTGCAGCTACTCAACTCTGCTGTTGTAGTGTGAAAGCAGCCGTAGAAAATACATAAACAAGTGGACTTGAATGTGTTCCAATAAAACTTTATTTACAAAAACAGGTGGTGGGCCAAATTTGGCCTGTAAGCTGTGGTTTCTTGACACCTGCTTTAAATCCATTCTTTTCCCTGTAGCCAGACTGTTCTACCCCAAATGCAAATCTGACAGTTGCTGCTCAAATTAGGTTCTTAGACACCCCCATGCCCCGTTGACTACAGAATAATAGCTTCGCTCCTCCTCTGGATAGGAGGCCGGCCGCCTGGCCTGGCCCGGCCCTACCTCGCTCACCTGTTTCCCATCTTTCCCCCCAGGCTGCGCACTTGCTGTGCCATGGAAACCAGCCTGCGTCCAGTCCCTTTACTCGCTTTGCTGTCATTCTTTTTGGACAGAAATCTAGTGCTCAACATAGCCTTTAATTATTTTCTGTTGGCGTTGATGTTAGGCCTGAATAACATTTCGTACTGTTTGTTAGACAGATGTCTACTGTCAGAACATCATTCGGATGGAAAATCCAAAACCATTGACCCCAAAAGCCACGTGTGTCATTGGGCTAAAGTACCATCACTCTCCTTGCTCCTCCTTGGCCTTGCCTGGATTTGTGCAGGATACAGGGCCCGGGGAGCTCGAGTAACCGGCGTTCGCTGTTTGGCGGAGGTGGGGTCTCGGAGGGCAGGGTCAGGTGCTGCGTCCCAGCGGTAGGCGGAGAATGGAAGCTCGCACTTCCGGGTGCTGTACGGAGTCCTTTGCACATGTTGTCTGTTGTATTTCCCACAGTGGCTGAGCGAAGTAGGTGGGAGCCTGGGGCTTACAAAGAGCAAGTTCCCAACCCCACTCACACAGCGAGGAAGCGGCGGGGCCTAGGGAGTCAGATCCCAGGGCCTGTTGGACCTCACCTCGCCACGGTGGCTCTCAGCTCATCCCATGTCGTCCTGGCCGTGTGTATGTGTGTGTGTGTGTGTGTGTGTGTGTGTACACACATGTACTTGAAACGTGTGTCACATCCATAAGTTTGTCATCAGTGTCAGGGTGGGACCAGGTAGGCTCATTCCACAGAGGTGCATTGGAGACAAGCCGCTCTCTTAACAAGTGGAAGAAGAC
>NW_012148130.1:1099348-1138681 GCF_000956105.1 Propithecus coquereli | reverse complement strand
AATTCAAGGAAGGAGCCAGCAGAGGCTGGCCTCTCCCCAGCTGGCTCCCACCCAGCCGGGAGGCGCAGGGATCAGCCGAGGCAGAGGCGGGGCTTGTGCCAGACGAGATGTGGCTGCTGCCATGGAGACGGGAGGGGGCAGGAGGGCTGGGCACACACAGGAGTCAGGGTCTAGAAAATACCAGACGGGCAAGTGCTCGTGGCAAAGATGACAGGGGCAATCCAGACTTTAGGAAAAGATGCAACAAATTTGCAGAAACAACACACGAATAGAAAATAGAATAACTGTAAGTAAGAAGAAAAAATGCTCAAGCTCTGAATTCCATGCAAAAGGCGTTAATAAAGGACCAAGTCATCATTTCATACATACCAAATGCATGGGGAAGATTTCAGTGTTGAGACTCAATGCTGGTGGGGTATAAAATTCCCAGCCTCTTTTCTAGAAGGATTTGGTTGTACGAGTTACACACCTGCGAAGTGGGAAAATGGTGACCACGGACTCTAAGAATTCATTATGGGAAAACATGAGAGGAGTTAAGCAGTCTGTTCCTAGCAGCGTTATGGTTCATTGCCAGAGAGCGGGAGCTATTTAAATATCCAGCAGTAGCAGATTAGCCAAGGCCGTGGTGCTGCACCCCTCACTCGGCGCACCTCACTGGCATAGTCTGCAGCAATGCAGAAAAATGACGGATTTAATTTCAGGCGCAGAAGGCAGAATACCATGATTTCAGTTCTGCCTGTCCCCAAATTAAATCTCGTTTGTAGGGCAGGCAGAATTCTCTCCTTTTATTTCTTTTATTCCCGAAGTGCTTATGTAGTGGAGAAAAGTATGCCATCAAGATGGGTTTACTGTAAGTCAGCTGGTATTTACGAAACACCCACTTGGTTTTCGGTGAACATGTAATGAGTTAGTGCTCTGCCTCTCTCTAGACCCAGTTCATGTTCGGTAACAAGCTGCGGTGCCGACGGGTGTGGAGCGTGCGCTTAGCAAACGCTGTGATGCCGCGTGCTGAGCCTCCTCTGGCCTTTGGGCAAGGCAGACCTGCCTGAGAACCCCGTGGCAGGGAGTCAGTGACAGTGAGCTCTGCCTGCCCGTGGGTTCTCGTGGCTGCACGAACAGCAGCGATGACAAGTGAGCACTTCTGTGCCAGGCCCTGTCCCTCCTGCCACACAGACTAGAACCTGGTCTCAAAGCAGGCTTGCCAGAGCATGCTGTCGTGATCACGTGCTAGAGATGAGGAGACTGAGGCAGAGAGAAGTCACAGTTTCAGGGCCACGCAGCCAGGGAGGGACGGGCTTGGCCCCGAGTGGAGCAGCCCTTCCTGCCAAGGCCGGAGAGGTGGGAGGGGCAGCTGACGCGAGGGTGCGCACACACCTGTGCCTCCACACCCTTGATCTGGTCCACGGCCGCGAGTGGCTTCCACCCTGTTTTCTACCCCGCGGCTCCCTCCCTCCTCAGGTCGCTGGTTGCTCCCCTTTTGCCCCTCCTAGCGTGCCTTCACTCGCTCATCGATTCCAGGTGCGCAGGTACCAGGTGTGGTGCTGGGCACTGGGACCGGGTGGGCGAGACAGAGCCACGGCCTCCGCCTCGTGGAGCCGAAGTGCCAGCGTGGGGCAGAGTGTGACCAGCACACACTTGGGTTAATAAATACACGCTGCGCTTTTAGGGTGGGTTGACCCTGGAAGAAAAACAAGCAGGGACGTGGTGGAGAGAGTGGATGTCTGGCAGGAAGAGGCAGCTGGGGAGGAATCTTCTAGAAAGAGGGAACAGCAGGAAAGCTGGATCAGAGGAACACATTTACTAAGCCCTTAAAAAGTACCAGATGTTGTTTTAAATGCTCTGTGTATTAAGTGATGCATCAGACAGATACAGTAGGCTCCCCTCGTCCATGGGGATCCGTTCCAAGACCCCCCGTGGACACCTGAAACCAAGGACGGTCCTGAACCCTGTGCAGATACCGTGTTTTTCCTACACAGACAGCCCTTGTGTCTGTGGGTTCTGCGTCTGCAGATTCAGCCAAGCACAGATCAAAATATTCAAAACAAAAATAACAGTACAATAATAAATAACTATTCACATGGCATTTACATTGTATTATAAGTAATCTGGAGATAATTTAAAGCACAGGGAGGATGTGTGTAGGTTATAAGCACATACTGCACCGTTTTATGTAAGGGACTTGATCGTCCCTGGATTTTGGTATCTGAGGGGGGCCTGGAACCCGTCCCCTGCAGATACGAAGGGGTGGCTGTATGTCCATTTCTAGAATAAAGTTTAATTTATAAATTATGCACAGTAAGAGATTAACAGGATAATAAAATAGAGCAATATGACAATATGCCAGCATCACTACTCTTGCACTGGGGGCCGCTACTAAGTGGAATGAGGGGGACCGGAATGCAGGCACCGAGCGTCTGCACGGATCTCGTCACCGGGGCCGCTGCTAGGTGACCAGTGGGCGGGGAGTGTCTGCATCGTGGACACGCTGGACACAGGGTGATTCCCCTCCCGGGCAGGACGGAGTCAGAGCTTGGGAGATTTCATCACGCTGCTTACACGGCGTGCAATTTAAAACTCACTAATTGTTTATTTCTGGAATTTTCCATCTGATATTTCTGGACCAGGTTGACTGGGTGACTGAGACCACGGAAAGGGGAGCTGGGGATGAGGGAGGGCGACTGTACTGCCTTCATCTCCGTCACAGAGTTGAGTAAACAGAGGCACAGAAGCGACACTAAGTGGCCCCAGACTGCAGTGAACGGCAGGCTGAGGGGAACAGAGCGGGTGTGGTCGCTGTTCATTCTGGCAATGTCCGGCTGTCTCGGGCTCCAGGCCCTGTCAGGGCCAGAGAAGCCCTAACTCTTGTCCTCTGTCTGCTGTGTGGCCAGGGAACAGCCGTGCTTGTGCCGTGCCACCCGAGCGTGTGTTTCTGTCTGTGCGAGTTAGGGGTTGGCCAAACATTTCCCCTCTTCTGGGGAAACTGCCTTGGGTCACCTTGCCAGCCTGTCCCCCTGCACGCCCCGGTGAGCTGCAGGCTCAGTACCAGATGTGCCACCAGGTGGCATGTGCTTTGCTGGAGGCGGCAGCTTGGGGGAGGTGAGTGGACTGCAGCCCGGGCAGGCGCCTGCGCGGCCTCCCTGCCTGTCCGGGTGGCTGCGCTGCAAGTGCGGAACCCTGGCGCCGTGCCCTCGGCGCCCACGGGAGACTGCGCTTCCTGCTTGGTTCCTGCCCCCACCCCGCGCCCTCCACCCAGCCCTGGTCTCATTCCCTCGTCCCTGCGCCGTAGCTGGGTGGCATGAGCCTGGCCACCGGCTGCCCTGCGGACTGCACTTCAGGCTGCCCCCGTGGTGGGCTGCGGGTCTTGTCCTGTGTGGCCTTGTTGGGCCTTGTGAGCGTGGGTGAGCCCTGCGGGTGGGCACTGCACGGGAGCGCGCAAAGGCAGGGAGCGCGCAAAGGCAGGCCGTGCCAGTCTTTGCGTGTCATCCCTCCCCGCCAGCGCTTGACATGTGACCCGGTTCTGTGTGTGCTCACTGACTTGGAAATGGGACAGTTAGTACCTATCCCAGGGATGTGCAGGCTCTCGGGCCAGGATGCGTTCAGTTGGGAAACATTTCATTGCCTTACAGCGGCAGCTCACGGTTCTTCTTTAGAGACCTCAGAAGCTATTGGTGTGTGCGTGATAAAACACGTCGCACGTTACACGCAACGTATAGGCACACGCCTGTGTCTCTACCAGTTGGGAGAAAAATTAGTTACTCTGCGATCTTTAGGGTCTAATGATACAGGCAGATACCTTAAGTCTTTTTTTCTTTACATAGATAAAATTCAGATAACATGAAAGTCACCCTTTTAAAGTGTATAATTCAGTGGTTTTTAGTATTCACAAGATTGTGCAGCTACCACTGCTCTCTAATTCCAGAGCATTTTCATCACTTCAGAAGGAAACCCCCACCCACTAGCAGTCAGTCTCAATGCCCACCTTCCCCAGCCCTGGAAGCCCCTTCCTGTCTCTGTGGATTTGTCTGTTCTGGCCGTTCCCAGATAAATGGGAATATACAGGCTGTGGTCTTTGGTGTCTGCGCCTTTCGCTTAAGTCATGGCATTTCCAGGGTCCATCACTGTCGTAGCAGGTGTCAGTGCTTTGGAGATGCCTTTTATGGCCACATAAGACTCCATTGGATATATCACATTTTATGTATCCCTTCATGAGCTGATGGATATTTGGACTGTTTCTACTTTTTGACTAAAGGGAGTTATGCTGCTATGAATAATCGTGTATATACGTGAAAGTGGAATTTCCGGATTGAGAGGTTTTCCCCTCCTGGTGTCTTTCCCATTCCCCTTCTCCAGCTTTCCAGCATCAACGAGGTTTCCAGCAGTTCAGTTGGATTCTGACATCACCTACCTGGAGTTAGTGTCGGATGCTGCAGGTTAAAAGGCTCAGTCCCCTAAGACCACCTCCACTTCAGAAGCCATTTGACCTTCCAGCTGACCCGCTATAAATCAGGGGTTCCCATGACCCCCTCTGCAGGCTTTGTAATTTGCTAAGACAGCACACAAAAGTTAGGAAAGTGCTTTACTTACTGTTTTATTATCCAGATAGAACTCAGAAACAGCCAGAGGGCAAGGTGGGGGGGGCGTGGAGCTCCCCCGCCCTCCGCAGGCACCACCTCCCGGCACCTCGATGTGTTTGCCAGCCCAGAAGCTCGCCAAGCCCCGTGGTTGCGGAGTTTGTATGGAGGCTCGTTTGGTAGGGACGACTGATTACATTGGCCATTGCCAACTGAGTCCATCGCTAGCTCCTCTACCTTCCCTGGAGGTTGGGGAGTGGGGTGAAAGTTCCAAGCTTCTGATCGAGGCTCAGTCTTTCTGGTGGCCAGCCCCCGTCCCGAAGCTGTGTAGGAGCCTACTAAGAGCTGCCTCGTTAGAACAAAAGAAGCTGCTGTCACTCAGGAAATTCTAAGGGTTTTAGGACCTCTGTGCCAGGAACTGGGGACAAAGACCAGATATCTTTCCATGATACCACATAGGGCTTATGATAAGTCCATGTTTAACTTTTTGAGATCCTGTCTCTATAGGGTCTCGCTGTGTTGCCCAGGCTGGTTGCCAGCTCCTGGGCTCAAGCAATCCTCCTGCCTTGACCTTCCAAAGTGCTGGGATTACAAGCGTGAGGCACCACGCCTGGCCTCCACTGTGTTTTGTAGTTTTCAGTATACAAGTCTTACGTATCTTGTCTTAAATTTATTCCTAAGTCTTTATTATTTTTGATGCTATAGTAAATGGAACTGTTTTCTTAATTTTATTTTCAGACTGGTCATTGCTAGTGTATAGAAATAAACTGATATTTGTATATTCATCTTGTATCCTGTAAACTTGCTGAATTCTTTTATTAACTCTGATCATTTTTTTGTTTATGCCTTCTCCTTAAGTCTTCATGTTTAAGTTGAAATTAATTTTCAGGTCAGAAAGCAACACTGAATGCTGAAGAAATGGCTGGCTTTTATAAGGAATTTTTAAGTAAAAATTTTCAGAAGCACATGTATTATAACAGGTAAGCGCTTACTTCTTTCCTAAAAATGCAAATATCACATCCAGATTAGGTAGGATTATTTTCTTACCTGAATTTCAAGATATTCATGTTTATATACAAGATACTCATGTTTATATGATCATCCCAAAGCGCTGGGCTTATAGGCAGGAGCCGCTATGCCCAGCCAAAAAGACATCAAATTTAAAAAAAATGATACCAACTCTACAAACATCTTTGCAGTCATAATGACACTGACAAAAGCCTCTCTCTGGACATGGCTAGGCTGTCAACTCATCGTTCTGAGAATTGATAAATGAAAGAATCCAAAGAATGTGCAGCATTCATGCCTTTCCTGTATCAAGGTATCCAAACGAAGCAGCATCCTTCTTAGAAGAGACACAGCTAGCGAATGCAGGGTGATAGGGTTAGCAAATTAGCATTTTCTTAATGAGACCACCGCTCTAGGCAGCAGTCATCGTGGCCGCTAGAACCACTGGCCAAGAAGGCTGATGGGGACTTCCTGACGGGCAGGTCGGGCTGACACATCTGGCCCTGCCTCTCCACGCCACATGAGGTGGGGGCCAGCCTCTGTGTGATGCGGGGGCGCGCGTGCACCCCCTGCGAGGTGTCCTTACTGAAAATGGAATGGAATCACCAGGCCTCCAAATCCAAGTACCAGTTTACAGGAAAGGGTAAAGGGGCTGGGGGTGGGGTGGTCACAGAGGACCGTCTTTGAATGTTAGCTGAAGATACAGTCATCCTAACTCAAAATGTTGGAAATTCTACAAATTTGGAATTAGTTGGAGATTCTATCTAGTTTCTTCTACAAGTAACTAGAATAAGCAAAAATAAAAAAGTGGGGAGGGGATAGACTAAGAGAGACTTTCTTTGGCTCTGGATTCAGACAAACCATCTGTGAAAAACTATTTTGGACAGATGGAGGAAATTGAATGGTGACCGTAGATTAATTTGTATCAATCAATTATATTCCGTTTTTCGGGCACAATGATGGGATTGTGGCTATGTGTTTTTAAAGAAGGCTTTAACTGGTTACAGATACGTAACGACCTGTGTTTACAGGTGAAATGAGAGGAGGTGATGTTTGAGATTTGCTTTAAAATACAGCAGTGACAGAGCCAGGTGGGCAGGTACGGCAAGACCCTGAATGTCGATGGTGGGCGAGGCCGGATGAGCTGGAGGGTAGCAGCCTGCCTTAGAGATCAGTCCTGCCACATCCGGTTCTGTGTCCAAGGCTGTCACGTGTCCTCCGAGCCAGTCACGTTATTCAGTCAGGAGAGTGTTGACGACGCTTCCCTGGCCCTTTGGACGCGTAGCTCGTCTGCACCGCGCGGGCTCGGCGCTCCCCGTGCGGCACGCGGGGTGAAGAGGACCAGCCTTACCCAGGGCGAGGCCACAGAGGGGTCCAAAGACCACCTCTCTGTGCCGCCGCTGTCCCCATGTAAACAGGAAATGCACAGTCTGCCTTTTCACCCACATTGTCAGATCAGTCATCTGCGTTAGTGACGTGGAATCTGGCTTTTCCTCAATAACGTAAGGATTTTAATCCCAGTGGGATACCAGGTTTCCTTCCCCGGAAGCCCTTCTTTCTTAGTGCACCGCTTCTCACTCTGGCCCCACTCACGTGGCTCGAAGCGTAAAGGCCGTGCTCGTGTGGAGAGGGCTTTCTGTCCAGCCACGGGTCTGTCCTGTCGCTCTCACTGCCTTTGAGCGCTTCATTATTCTCCTCCCTTCCGTGCTGAGGCTCAGTGACTCTCGCCAGTCCAGTGGGCACAGAAGTCCGCGTTTGCGCATTAGCTTGTCGCGCTGGGAAACCCTGGGACTCGCTGGCTGGTAGTTCAGCTTCCAAGGGCTTAGCACTGAGAGTCTGGAATGTGTGCGCTGCCCTTTGGAAACCTTCCCGGCTTTGCCTATTCAATTCGAAAGTGCCAACAATGGGGTGAATTTGCAAGTTTTGGCACGTCCTGTACACTAGCTCACCCGAGAGCCAGCCCGTGGCTGTGTGCGAACTCCATGGGGATGTTTGCATGGGAACTTCTGGAATTATCTCTTCAGGGACACAAATTACATAAAAGCTCGGATCAACTAGAAAAAGAGGATATGGACCTTTATGATGTTGGCACTTGTGATAGATTAGCTTCTCACAATGGAGTACTTTTGTCATGCACTTTTTGTGCAGATGAGGCGCCAAAGCCAGTAGGCCCCTGTTCCCCACTGAGCCGCTTTGCTAGGTGGTCTCCCTGTGCCACAGCTGCCTCCCCAGGAATGCTGCTGGACTCAGGGAGGTTTCCCGGGGCTCTTTTGGAGCCTTTTAGCAAAAAGCAAAGGAGCATTGATTGCAGCGACCTCCAGGGATGGAGGAGGTGGGGGGGGCTTGCGGGAACCTGGCGTTGAGCCTTCCTCTCCCCTGGGAAAGGAGATTCCCGGACAGTCTGGCTTCAGCAGGGCAGGAAGCGGAGGGCGGCGAGGGGGCAGGACTGGCCAGAGGGACTTGGCTGTGCGGGGAGCTGCCTGTGGGCGTGGGCGGCAGGCCCCGTCCCTGGGGTGGGGCCGGGCCACCTGTGCTGCTCCCCTTTCTCCACAGAGAGTGGTACAAGCGCAACTTCGCCATCACCTTCTTCATGGCGAGAGTGGCCCTGGAGAGGATCTGGAGCAAGCTGAGACTGAAGCGAAAGAAGTCGCGCAGTTAGGAGTGCGCTGGGGCCCGGCGCCCGCTCCAGGTTTCCAGAGAAGTGCGCGGTCACCGGAGCTCACTGTGCAGGGGCCAAAAACCGTCGGTCCCGGGAAGTCCCCTCGGCCCGCACTTCCGGGTAGGGCTGGGCGGGCCGGGAGAACGTGGGTCGTGGTTCCCTCCTGACTGTGGCTTCTGCGCTGGCTCCTCGTCACGCCCGAGCGCCGCGTGCCAGTTTTCCGTGTTTTGAGTTACACCAATATAAATAGAATATAAAAATATTAATAAAGTTTCACTTGGAAAACATGTTAGTCCGATGACGGGAGTAGTTCAGTAACTGGCTGCGGTGTTAGCACCGCCCTCACCGTGCGTGGGTAGCTGTGGATTTGAGGTCCTCACAGGCTGTGCCCCGAATGAGACGGGGTCGTGCCGACGCCAGTGCAGACGTAGAGCAAAGCAGGCCCTTTGTCCGAGAGCTCTCCGGTGACACGAGGCAGAGCCTCGGTTTCCTGTGTTTTCCCAAGCAGCTTGCGACCTGGATCATGGCCCTCTTCTTTTTAAAATCAGCCTCGTGAGCTTGGGCTGTGTGGTTATAAAACGGTGAGGCTGGCTTCGTCCCGCGTCATGGCCATGTAGCGCGGGGCGGGGGGTGGGTCACGCCTGCAGGGGGCACGCCTGCCTGTGCCACAGGGAATGACCTCTGAGCCGGGACGCCGAGGAAGCGTGTCCTCTGAGGAGAGAGACGTTTGGAATTAGCCAAAAACTACTTGGCAAATGGTTTTTATTCCAAAATGGGGCATGACGAAGTCATAAGACTAAATTCGTGCTGCGGCTTAGACTCTGCTGCCACCAAAGATGATTTCCAAGGCCTTTATCGGCCTGCGGGGTGGGGAAATGGGCGGAGCCTCGTCTCCCTGCGTGTCTGAAAAGTTCAGCTTGGTCGTTCGACGCAGAGTCTCCACAGCAGAGTGGAGGACACGGACTGCACCACACTAGCGACGCGTTTCACAGACGGGGCTCTGCACCGGCGCGCTCACGCACCCGCCTGTCGCCAGCGCCCGAGACTTCGTGTGCCTGCACAGAAGCCGGGAGCAGGTTCCCGTGCTGGCAGGGCCAAAGCCATGAGCGGTTCTCTAGCTTTCAATTCCTTCTCTCATCCTTCAGATTTTAAACTTCTCCCAGGTAATGTGACACTGGGATACATAGCAACGCCCCGAGACACAACTCTCTTTGCACATGAGGTCTTAGGGTTTTGAGAGTGACTTCTCACCAGCAAAACACAAGTAGATTGTCGGAAAGGAGATCTGTCTTCCAGGAGAGCGAACTCCGGTGTGCGTGCCCGAGACGCGTGCGCATGTGCGTCGGCGTAGACTGTTCCCTGCCTACGGAGGCACAGCAAGCGCGTGAAGGTGTGACCTGCAGGGCTGTGGGTGGAGGCCTCTCAGACACTGTGTGTCCTCATCGCACGCAGATGGCGAAGTCATTTTGACCCTGAGTTGTTAGCCTGGCACCTAGATGGCCCCATCACTGGGCAGCCCTCGTGCTGGTGGCTTCGTGATCGATACAAGTATTTGCGTCATGCAAGAACTTTTGCCATCTGTCACTCTCCTCATCGCATTGCATAACTGACCTCCTGGAGATCCTTGGGGCTCCTAGAGGGAAGGTTCCGGAGGTGCCGGGAAAGAGAAACCTACGCTAGCTCCAGGCAGGGGGGCCAGGTCGATGTTAGAAGCCAGAGATCTCTGGAGTCAGACCGTCCAGGTCCCTGAAGCTTGGAGGGCCAGAGATCACGACGCCCCCAGTGTCAGTCAAGAGCCACGAGTCTCCATGTCCGTCCACCTGCGGGGGAGCTGCCGGCCTTCTGACGGGTGGGCCTTGGTCAGGTCCCCATCCAGTGGCAGCTTCTGCAAGCCAGGGCTCGGGCAGAGTGACACGGGAGCCGGGCAGACTCGGGGTTCTCGTCCTCCACCAGAGCCCCTCAGGCCTAAGGCCAAGGACGCTGCTGCCTTTGAAGAGTGACTCAGGAACGAGCAGAAAGCAAACCTTTGTTCTGTAGCTCTGAACAGAGGGGAGGGGAGCACACGTTGTTCCTTCGACTTTGTAAAGTAAAAGTTGTGAAAATAAAGTTTCCTTGAAAGGTGTCGGAGGAGCAGTGACCCACACTGGCAGTGTCCTGGCTGGGAAGTGACGTGGGAGTGGTGGGTGTCCTGACCCGACGCCCCTCGGCGAGATGCAGGTAACAGGCAGTGCCCACACCCTCAGCACGCAGACCGCGCTCCTCTAGTCCCTGTGGTGCTCCTGGCAGCGCCCCGCCCGACATCAGTTCTGTGGGAAGCAGATACCAGGGATTGGCAGAATATTTTTAGCAACTAAAGACCTAATTGCAGTTGAAATCTCAGTAACATATATGTCGTCCTGGCCGGGCGCGGTGGCTAACACCTGTAATCCCAGCACTCTGGGAGCGCGAGGCAGGAGGATCGCTTGAGCCCAGGAGTTTGAGGTTGCTGTGAGCTAGGCTGACGCCACGGCACTCTAGCCTGGGTGACAGAGCTAGACATTGTGTCAAAAAAAAAAAATTATATATATACATACACACACACACACACACACACACATATATATATACGTTGTCCTTTTGTATTAATTTTATTTAATGGCAAAGAGTTTAGTCTGATTCTTGGTGTTAACTATTTAGATTCTTAAATGCTCTAAGCAAATTAACAAGTAACATCAAGCTGTTTTCCTGTTTTGGAGTCTTCAACATTTAAGATTAAACGATTGTGGTAAATGTTACTTTTGGTCACAAATAATGCAGATAAATTGTAATTAAGGTTTATTTTGACCCTAAAATTTATATGCTCAGTTTTTTAAAAATTAGGTTAAGATAATTGTCACAGCCATATTCAAATAAAGTATTTCTGTGGACTTTCAAATTTTTGCAAAATAAAGCTTATCTCAGTGATGTATTTTATACCACTTTTACCACAAAATGCATGTTTGATTAAATTCCATGTATTTTTAATGCTTCTGTCTTCTGAATTAAAAAGCAAAATAAAATTGAGCCTCTTCTCTGCTCTTTGCGTTGGGTGGTATTTATAGATATTGGAGTGTTTGTGTTTTTTTGTTTATTTTGTGGAGACAGGGTCCTGCTCTGTCACCTGGGTTGGGGTACAGTGGCATCGTCATAGCTCACAGCAACCTCAAACTCCTGGGCTCAAGCGATCCCCTAGCCTCAGCCTCCCGAGTGCTGGGACTGCAGTTGTGAGCTACTGCATCTGGCCAACATTGATTTTTTTTTTTTTTGAAATTTCAAAATATTAATTAAGGGGGTACATGTGGCTTTTTTTTTTTTTATAAGGATATCTTGTATAATGCTTAAGTCAGGGCTTTTGGTTTGCCCGTCACCAGAATGGTGTTCATGGTACCCAATTGGTAAATTTTTATCCCACACCCATCCTCCTGACATTGATTTTTTTAACTGTTCATATTCACCCAAAAAAAGGAACTGAATGGTATGTGGCTGTCAGAAGTACAGGGGGACCCGCCGGAGCTGGCCAGGTCAGCGACAGAAGGGACCTCGTCTTTCTTTGTGTTTATTGGATACTAATAATGCATAGGAGGCCTCGTCTGCCTCCAGGCCTCGGCTTTCTGGCTGTAATAACGCTCCCCTTACCCCCTTTGCGGGCCCTGGCAGGGTCGGAAGTGGCACATCTGGTGCTGTGGTGTCACACGTCACAGGCTGGGCCTGAGCACCTCACAGGCTCTCCACAAATGCGGGCACTGCGGTAGCTGATGGTGACTCTTGCGGGAAGACCTTTGCAGCAGCGGGAGGCTGGCCCGCAGGCCACCCTGTCGTGATCAGGAGTGCGGGTGGCTGCAGGCACGCAGAGAACCTTCAGGAGCTACCTGTGGGGGCTAGAGGTCTCCTGGCCCCGAGTGCCACACTCACACTCCTCTTAAGGAACACAGAATTGCGTCACGTTCGCGGGAAGCCTTGTGCTCAGCGCAGAGCGTGTTCATCCTTCGCGCCCCTCTCCTGATGGGACCCTCCGGCCGTTTCTGCTGCGGGGAAGTGGCTGGTTCCTTTATGCCTCAGCTTTCTGGAAGCTTCCTCCCCCAGGAGGGTAGAGAGCCACAGAGAGTCCTTTGTTGTGTAAATTTGCAATGACTGTTTTAGACTTCTGATTATGTGGGAAATTACAGGACAACACTTTCTGTTTGCTGATTTTTTTTGCTACCAGCATTGCTTTTTTCAGTTTTTTAAAAACAGAAACTTAAAAATAGTCATATTCTGCTGACATTTTTTAAGTTAAAGATTTAACAATGCTTCCGTTAGCACAGGAAAAAGACTACAAAGGAATGGCCTTTCTTTTTAAATAGAGAATTAATTTTCCCAAAGGGAGAGCTGAGGGACCCATAGAGTTTGGGGTTCGGGCGCCACTAGCGGCTTCTCCTCCGTTGCAGCCCACTGGGTCTGGATTGGCGGAGTCTTGGCGGATGCCCTTTCAGGCTTTCGAGCCTGCAGCGTTTCTTATTTTGAGGTGATTGCCTTTTAACACGCATCCCTTAGAGCGCTGTGCTGCGGTGCCTTCGTTTCTCTCCGGAGTCTTCGCATCTTGTTGTGCTTGTTTGGTGACCGTCAGCGGGGCGGCCCCCGCCTCAGGGTGGACGCGGTTCGCCGGCCCTCGTGCTCCCGCCGTTCCGGCCGTTGACCGGCTGTGCTGGCTTCTCCCTTGACTACAGGATGCGGGCATTCGAGGGGAGGAGGAGAGTGGGAATAGTCAAAAACCTGTTGACATCCATTCACCCGACAGCGCGGAGCCCCTGCTCTGTGCTGGGCAGTGATCTGCTCTTGCTCCCCCCGAAGTGCTCAAAGACCTGCAGGGTTTAAGGTCCAAGAAAAAGATAGTCCCACAATGAAGATCCCACCAGACTATCTTATGGAATCAACCGATCTGATTTTCATGTTTACATTCCCAGTTTATCATAGATTTTAATTATATTCTTAACTTTGAATTGCAGAAGCATCTCCACTTGAACATACAGCAATTATTTCCAAGTGCTAGTTAATAAAGGAAATAGCACTGTGAAATCAATAGCCTCTTTTATTTTTTAAAATTTATTTAGAGATGGGGTCTTGCTATGTTGCCCTGGCTGGTCTCAAACTCCTTGGGCTCAAGTGATGCTCCTGCCTCAGCCTCTTGAGTAGCTGGGACTACAGGTGTGTGCCACCACACCTGGCTTAATTGCCAAATTTTAAAACATGAAATTTCAAGTAGGGATGTGCAAACATCTACGTGAACCCTTCTCGGGCCCTGACACCCTCCACAGCTTCCATCCACTCCCTGTCGAGGGCACCTGTCTTGCTCCTTACCGGCCTCACCTATCAGCTGTGGCCTAGAATGCCCTCACAGCCCCACCCAAACCCTGCCCCAAGCCAGTCAGCGGTAAACTCCTGCTTACACTGTGAGACTTTGCCCCCAGAGAAACTTTCCAGGGGTTGTGAAGCCAAGGGTGTAGGCCTGGTGCTTCCTGTGGATGAAACGAACTCAGCAAAGCGGAGCTGAGAAACGCAAAGAGGAAGACTGCAGCCAGGAGCCTAGGGGTGATGGATCCAGCCGCGCCCAAGGCCCCAGGTCCACCTCCAATGTCAGGTGGACACTTACTCGAACGAATGTGATTCACGTTTCTTTCCCCTGCACCCAGAAAGAAGGCCGACTGACCCTATTACCTCATGTACCCGTGCCCAGAGCAGCATCCGAGTCTTCGTCCTTGGGGGTTGGGGATGGCGAAGGGGGTCGGGTGGTCCGGGTACATTTCAGTCCACATCCAACTGGCTCTGAATCCCAGGGTCCACCTGGAACCAAGCCAGCCTGGTGGGGCCGCTGCATCCATCTCTGGGCCTGACCATCAGAGGCTGGTTTAAAACAGCCTGAGAGACCCCCGGGAGGCGAGTGCTTGTGCTGGGCGTCAGTAGTGAGATACTTTTGCAGAGAAGAGTTCATCCTGGGTCAGTGCTTGGGGGCCATCCCCTCGGATTCCTACTCGGCCAGTGGGCCTTGCCACTTGAAAATGAACATGCCCAGCCTGAGCAAGAGCAAGACCCCATCTCCACAAAAAATAGAAAAATTAGCCAGGTGTGGTGGTGCACACCTGCAGGCCCAGCTACTGGGGAGGCTGAGGCAGGGGGATTGCTCGAGCCCTGAAGTTGGAGGTTGCTGTGAGCTATGATGATGACACCACTGCACTCCAGCCTGGCTGACAGAGCGAGACCCTGTCTCAAAAAACAAACCAACAGAACAAAAAAAGGAAAATGAACATGCCACCGTTATCCAAAACATACAAAGAACTTCTAAAACTCAATAGTAAGACAACAAGCAACCCAATTAAAACGTCAGCAAAAGATCTGAACAGACACCTCAGCCAGAATGTATACAGATACGAAACAGCACGCGGAGAGATGTTCAACAGCATGTCTTTAGGGAAATGCGAATTAAAACAATGAAATATCACTGCGCACCTGTTAGAATGGCCACTGACAAAACACCGGCGACTCCGAGAGCTGGCGAGGAGGTGGAGCGGCGAGACTCCCGTCCCTTGCTGGGGGAATGCACAGTGGTCCGGCCACTTGGACCGTTTGTCAGTTTCTTACAACACTAAACATGCCCTCACCGTACGACCCAGCAGTCACGCTCCTCGGTATTTATGCAAAGGAGTTGAAAACAGTCCACAAAAACCTGTGCTCAGTTGGTGATTGCCAGGTTTAGAATTCACCAGGCTATCTTTCAGTAGATGAGTGGATAAAGAAATGCGGAATATCCAGACAATGGAATATTATTCGGCACTAAAAATAAACGAGCTACCAAGCTGTGACGAGACACGGAGCAGTCTTACACGTGTGTCACTAACCGAGAGAAGCAAAAGGCAGCGAACCGCGCGGTTCCAACTGCACGGCGCTGGCAAAGGCAGAGCTGTGGCGAGAGTCGATCGGCGGCTGCGGGGCTGGGGCGGGGGCTGAACGGGGGAGCACGGGATTTTTAGGGCAGTGAAACTGCTCTGTAGGATACTACGCTGGTGGACACACGTCATTATGCGTTTGTCAAAACCCATGCACTGCACCAAGAGGGAACCCTCTCGTAAACCGAGGACTGGGGTGATAAAGCCGTGCCGTGTGGGTCCACCGATTCTAGCAAATGCACCCCTCCAGTGGGGATGTCGATAGTGGGGGAGGCTGCGGGGCGCCCGGGGTACGTGGAGATCTCTGTGCCGCCTGCTGCCTGCATGTGGGCAGACGCTCAGGCACGTCCTCTCTGGGTGCCGCCAGTCCTCCCTTTCTCTCCCGAGTCTTCGGTTTCCTCCTCGCCTCCCCTGTAGACCTGCTGGGGTCCCTCCTCCCAAACAAAGAACAAAATTCCTTTCCTTGATCCTGCCACCCTCTGCCTTCTCCCACCAAATTTGCTGAACGGCGTCCCATTCTCATCTTGGACGCCCGTGAACCGGTTCCCTGGACCGGCACAGGCTGGGGGAAACCCTGCCTGGTGGCCTTCCTGCCCCCTGCACCCACGAGTGGCCCCGCGCCTCTGCCCCTCCCGCTCCACTTGCAGGCATTGCTGCGAGGCGCCGTCTTGCTGTGGCCGTTTCTCGTCCACTCCGGTCCCGTAGCTGAGGCAAAGCCCCAGAGCTGCCCGGGTCACTCCTCTCGCCCCTTTCCTTTCTGCTCGTGCTGCTGACTGCAGATGAAGAGGTCGTTTTCTTTTCCTTAAGGGCCGTGAACTGAGCATCTGACACGCGCCAGGCCCGTGCTGAGCAGGACACGCTCTTTCACACTGGACGGAGGGTTTGCGGGTCACAGCGGCACACAGCCAGGAGTGGGCCCTGGGCCTGTGGCACCTCTGCCAGCCTCCACACCCTACCCAGCGCCAGTCTGAAGTCCCAGGCTCCGTGTTCACAGCTGCACACAGCAGCCCTGGCGCCCTCCTTTTCGCTGCCCCTTCCTGGGTCCCTCTCCTGCCCGGAGCTGCCCTGCAGAGCGCCCTCCTCCCCCAGGACCCTGGGCAGCCCGGCCTGAAGACTGGGGAGCTCCAGGGGGCTCCACCTGTACCACATGCATGGCTCTTCAGGGGACCAGGCTGACCAGAGGTGTGGCTGTCCCAGCCAGCAGGAGGGGCACGCCCAGAGGAGCAGCAAGGGGCTCCCAGGCCAGGCCCCGTCGCGTTGCGGGGCCTGTGCCCGAATGCAGGGCTGCGGCGGAGGAAGGGGGAGTGCGTGGGGTGGGCAGCCTGGTGTGTCCTCCACGTGCCTCTGTGCGGCTCAGAGGCCAAACAGAATGAAGATGGGGATGCGTGTGTGAAATACACGTAACGATTCGAACCGCTTCCCGGCGCACGGTCAGGGGCATCCGAACGTTCACGTGGTCGTACAACCTCCCGGTATCCGTGTCCACAGCTTTTCGTCTTCCCAAGTGGAAACTCCGTCCCCATCAGGCACTCTCCACTTCCCACCCCCGGACCCTGGCGACCCCCGTCCCACTCCCCGCCTCCTAGGGCGCCCGTACGAGTGGAACCCTACAGTATTTGTCCTGGGACTGGCGCGTTTCACTCAGCTTCACGTCCTCAAGGTCTGTCCGCGCCGTAGCAAGTGCAGACGCGTTCGTTTGCGGACAGGTATCACTAGGTCCGAATCGCAGCTCTGGCACCTGAGCCCTCTGAGCCGCAGACACCACTGTAGACCGGGAGCAGTGACCCGGCAGAGCAAAGGGTACGGGAGGGGTCCGTCTAGGGTCCTGGAGCACAGAGCGTCCTTACTCAGCAGTACTCAGGAGGGAGCACCCACTGCGTGCCAGGCCCTGGGAAGAGCTGTGACCTAGAGGGCCGCCCGCCCTCCCCCACCTGGTGACGCCCCTGCTCGGACGCCCTGCTCCCCTCGCGGTTGCCAGGAGAGTCATCTCTTTGCTTTTATGCTGTTGGAAATGAGCTGATCAATGTCCCAGAGGCGTCCAGGCTGCTCACGCTGCGTTTTGGGCTGCTTGGCTATTGATCGGCAGGGTTAACTGTCTTCGCTCTGCCCTGAGTCAGCCCTTTGTGGGAAAGTGCAGGAAGGGCTGTTGGAGGAGGCGGCCAGAGGGGCTCCTGTCCAGGTCCTCGGGGGCCGTGCGCTCCTCTGGGCCGCCCCACCCAGGCACGCCCTCACACGGAGACCCGAGCTTGCCGTCAACACAGATCGAGGCTGGGTGCAGGCCGGAAAGATCGGCACAGAGAAAGCCAGAGTGGTGAGCAGAGAGGCCCTGGGGAGGAGCCGTCTGTCTGTCTGGTCCCCCCACCCCCACCAGCCACACCCGGGCTAAGCAGCACCCGCAGCTGCCGGGCTGGTGTGTGAGAGGCTGGTCGGTCTGCTGGGAAACTGCTGTGTGCAGAGAAGATCTGATTTGTAACCGAAGGCAGCGTCCTGCTTGTCCTTGGTGCCCCCAGGCCTGGCCCCAGGGTTCTGGACGTCAGTGCAGCCCTGGCCTGGGGCAACGTCCACCCTGGTGGGGATGCGGCAGGACGCCTGGCAGGGCCACTGCAGGCCCAGACCCACACTTGTGGCCAGGCCTCGTTCCAGCCAGAGAGCGGGGCTGCCGGCAACACTTCTGGCTGCAGAGGCGGAATCTGACCATCTGGTCAAGGAGACACGAGGCCCTGAGACACAAGGTCACCCAGGGATGTGGCCTCTTTTCGGGCAGGGCTGTGACCATCTCCTCAATGGTCCCTGGCACAGAGTAGGCGTTTGACAAATGTGTCAAGTGAGCGCAGCTATGGGGTCTGGGCCTTTTTAGCAAATAATAAAAATGGAGCAAATAACACCTGCTGGACACGGGCCTCAGGGCCTTGTTTACGTGGACTTGCGGCACCCCCCGGAGCAGCCCTCGGAGGGGTCCTGGGGCTCCTCTCACAGCCTGCCACGGCTCACACTCAGCCAGCGCCAGCCCCAGCCCAGTGCGGTACCGCTGCCAGGCGCCAGCAGGAAGGACGGGTGCTGCGTCCCCACTGCCGGTGCAGGGGCTCATCAGTGAGCCAGGGGGCAGAAAGCCTTGGGGGGCGGACGACGGAGACGTCAATTTCATGCCTTGTTAGGAGGTGCTGAGTGCTGTGGACTTGGGGGCAACCAGAGGGCGAGGGAGCCGGATTGGGGCAGGAGCGTCCCGGACCGTGGGCACCATGACCAAGGCAGGTCCGTGAGCAGCAGGACAGCCGGTTGGGGGCCAGCGGAGCCCGGGAGGAAGGGGGAGATGGTCAGACCTGGGCTTTCATCCGAGTGCGTTGGGGAGCACCGAGGGGTCTGGAAGGGAGGGCCGGGGCCTGATCCCTGCGGGGTGTAGCAGGGTTGGGGAGGACGAGCGGGGAGCCCCATAGGCTGCTGCTGAGACGTGCGAGGCTCTGGAGCAGGGGTGGCGGGGACAGTGGGGCCTAGGGCTGCACTGTGTGGTGGGGGCCACTGGCCTCATGTGGTGATTACATTTCAATTAATTCAGTGAAGTTAAAACTCAGCCCCTCAGCACACAAGCACCCCTCAGGTGCTCACAGGCCTCATGTGGCCAGCGGCTGCCGTGCGGGACGTCACAGACACAGGGCATTTCCACCGTCGCAGAGTTCTCTGGGACAGCACCGGCCTAGGAGGTGCTAGAGGCATGTTGCTCCTCCTTTGGCCAGCGGATGTTGCTTGTGCCACCTCTGTCGTGAGAAAGGCCCTGCCAGGCACAGGGGACACAGAGAATGTCTACGACCCCGTCTCCAGGCCAGGTCCCAGGTGCTGGGCTCTGGCTGAGCGGCTGGGGGCAGGTGGGAGCAGGGGGCCCGGCAGGGGTGCGAGAGGCTGTGTCCACAGGCGGACGGGCCGTCCAGGCGAGGGGCAGCCCAGCAGGGAGAGTGGCACCCATCCGCGAAGGGAGAGGGTCCTTTGTAACCAAATCAATACGTGGGAGGCGCACAGTGGTTTGGCCCGAAAAGGTGGGCCATCTCGAAGCGGGGGCTTACAGGCTATAGGTGGGTTTAAAGACTCTTTGACTGTAATTGGTTAAAGACACGAAGCTTTGTCTAAAGGCCTGGAATGTTAAGTAAGTCTGCTAATCGGAGACAAGCCACTGGACGTGCACTTGTGTAAATTGGGGACCTGCAGGTGTGTCTCGCACACCCTGGGGCCTGTTGATGGGTTACAAAGGATGACTCCAAGAAGGGAGGGGGCATGATGAGGCACAGCTGACTTCCCTCACTGCGGCGGGCAATTTAGTTTTAGGATGTCCCCTTGGCCAGGAGGGCGGTCCATTCACTCAGCCGGTGGGGGAGCCAGAAGATTTTATTTGAGTCCACACTGGTGGGAGGGTCGCTGTTGTCCACGCCGCGGCCACGGCCGTGTGGGCTGGTGGGCCTTTGCGATGTCGAGGCTGGGAAGTTAACTCCACTGCAGATTCTGAAGACCTCGGAGGAGAAGCGCAATGTGACCTAGCTGTTTCTGATCTCCTACACTGGTTACTTGTTGAAACGAAGTGTCGGTTTCAGACGCGTTGGGTTCAGTACGCTCTGTTAAAAAGGAAGGGAATCCTGACAGGCTACAGCAACGGGGAGCAACCTTGAGAACATTGCGCTGGGCGACATAAGCCGGTCTGCAAAGGACAAGTACAGCGCCGTGAGGTCCAGCGCCGCGAGGCCCCTGGGAGGGCAAACAGGCAGAAGGGCACGGGCAGTCGGGCTGGGACGGGGCCAGTGGGGAGCGGTTCAGCGCGGACAGCGTCAGTCCCGCACGATGCAAGGGTTCTGCGGCCGCGGGGGCACTGCAGTGCAGTGCACTTAATGGCACTGAAATGCACATGTGAAATGGTTAGAATTGTGAATTTTATGTTATGTATATTTTTCCACAAGTTGAAAAATTTTGATGATTTTGATAAAATTTGCCGAAGAAACAAACTCTATGTACGTAAAAGTAAAGTTACTCCTACCTGCTTCTTTTTCACTTTTTACTGTGGCCCCCAGATAGTGTTTGGTGGCCCGGAGGCTCCTCTTGTGTCTGCGTGGCAGCTGGGGCCTGGCGGAGGCCTGCGGGGGCCGGGCGGCGGCTGGGCTGGTGGCCGGGGCATCTGCAGGGCGGGAGCGTCAGGAATGCGTGGGGCCGCAGACACCGGGGAGAAGGAGCCTGATTCCACACTTCCGGCCTCCAGAACTGGAGAGTAGGTTTCTGTTTGTTCTAATGGCCGCTGTTGTTCTGTTTGTGCTAACCTGTACCGGCGGCCGCAGGAGGCGTGCGCTTTGCAGAATCAGAGCTAAGGAAGACCGAGCAGCAGGTGGCACTCGGCAGCCTTTGGGGACCAGACGGGGTCGATGTGCAGCCAGAGGAAGAGGAGGAGGAGATTTACGTCTGGGGTGGACAGAGCCTGCATGTCAGCAGCCTCTGGAGTGAATCGATGGGGGGAAGTTGCCAGCAGCCGTTAACAGCCTCTGGGCAGAGCCAGGCCGCAGAGCTGGGACGGAGGTAAAAGCTTTAGTCTTGTTTCCTGCAGCAGCAGGGTGGCTGCGGGCCAGTGGACGGCAGCGCAAAATGGAACTTGAGCCAGTTTCCCCTCTCGGTTTCTCCATCTGTAAAATGGGACGGTGCTCCCTGTCCCGGCCGGCGTGAGGTGCTCTGTGTCAACACATCTGTGCCTACTGAGGTTCTGTGCAGACGGGGGGACCACAGGGGCTGAAAGCAGTGGACACCCCCAGCCGGCCAGGCTCGCCCCGGGATCTCCCCAGCAGGCTGTAAGCCACGCCGCCCGTCCGTCTCCCTTTGCACATTTCCTCGCTCAGCGTCTGGGTCTCCTGCAGAGCTGAGCAGGCGGGGCCGGCTCTGTCCCCCTGCTGTTTCTGCAGGTCTGGACACCCCCTCTGCACAGGTGACAGGCAGTGGCTGGAAATATGAGGCTGGGGGTGCTTTAACCCCACCACCCACCCCGGATCACCTTTCTCCTGGGCGTTGTCCGAGGCAAGTGGTCACAGTTGGACCAACACAGGATGAGTCCGGAGGAGATGAGTGACCTTCTCCCAAACCTGACTATGAATCCACCAGATTATATGGGCCTAAGAGATCTGCCAAGGAAAAGCCCCACGGGAGCAGTGTCCACAGGAGCACTTCACAGGGACAAGGGAAGCCAGCTGGGGGCAGGAAGGCGGGTCCCTGGAGAAGACTCACCCCAGGGAGGTTTACCAATAGGAGAGGGGGGCTGGGGTGTGGAGGGCCCCGAGACACCCCGCCCCGCCTCTGGGGTGGGGGTGCCGCTCCCAGGAACAGGGTTTGTGCACTCAAAGGAAAGGGTTGGGGTTGCGGGGGGGGCCGGGGTTGGGGGGGGGGTTGCCCCCCCTTTCCTTCTTTTCCTGTTCTTGCGGTTGCCCCTTCCCAGGGGGGTTGCCCTTGGGCCCCGGCGGGGGGTTGCCGGTTTTCTTGGCCCCGGGGTTGGTTCCGTTTTGGGCTTGGGCCTTCGGAGGTTGGATTCCGGGGAAGCCTGGGGCATTTACTGATGGCAAGAAGGTGACGAGCTCTCTCCTTGTGGATGGGGAGGTATAAAGATGTGGTGTCTGGGCCGGGCGCGGTGGCTCACGCCTGTAATCCCAGCACTCTGGGAGGCCAAGGCAAGAGGATTGCTCGAGGTCGGGAGTTCAAGACCAGCCTGAGCAAGAGGGAGACCCCATCTCTACTAAAAATAGAAAGAAATTAGCAGGACAGCTAAGAAATATATAGAAAAAATTAGCCAGGCGTGGTGGCACATGCCTATAGTCCCAGGTACTTGGGAGGCTGAGGCAGAAGGATTGTGTGAGCCCAGGAGTTTGTTGCCGTGAGCTAGGCTGACGGCACTCTAGCCTGGGCAACAGAGTGAAACTCTGTCTGAAAAAAAAAAAGATGCAGTGTCTGAACTGCTGTAGCCATTTCTGCTCCTACAAAGGGAGCCAGGCTGAGTCCCAACCACACACTCTTGGGGAGCCAGAGCCAAGAAAGCTGCCAGACACAGGAGGCCACGATGGTGGGGTACAGACATGCAACAGCATCCCAGGGGCCGGGAATGTCCTGTTTCTGGATCTAGGTGGTGGCTACAGGGTGTGCTCACTTTGTGAAGGTTTATCAGGTGGCACTTGGAATGGGCATGCTTTTCTAGTGTATGTTCTGTGTCACTCAAGTGCACATTAAAAAGGAAGAGGCCAGGCGTGGTGGCTCACGATGCCTGTCATCCTAGCATCCTGGAGGCCGAGGTGGGAGGATCGCTTGAGCTCAGGAGTTCAGGACCAGCCTGAGCAAGAGCAACTTGTCTGAGGCAGGACTAGGGTCACAGAAGTGGGAGAAGCCTCCGGAGAGCCGTCGGGAGGCCAGGCAGGGGGAGCTTGGGTGGCAGCTGAGGAAGCTGGACGTTTGTCAGCACGAAAGCTGAAGGCTTCCTTGGTGCTAGAGCTCAGATGTTTGTCCCTCCAAACCTTAGGTGGCAACGTGGCCCAGTGTTGCAGATGGGCCTGGAGGGAGGTGTCTGGGCAGATCCCTCACGAGCGGCTGGGTGCCCGCCGTGCAGCAAGGGGCGAGTTCTCGCTCCATGAGTCCCCTCAAGGACTGGTTGTTAAAAAGAGCCTGGCACCGCCCCCGTTTCCTCTCTCACCATGTGGTCTCTGCACACGCCGGCTCCCCCCGTCTTCCACCATGAGTGGGAACAGCAGATGCTGGTGCCGTGCTTCTCCTGCGCCCTGCAGGAGCACGAGCCAAATAAACCCCTTTTCTCTGTAAATTACCGAGCCTCGGTGCTCCTTCAGAGCAACACTAAATGGACTGAGACACAGAGGGACCAGCAGGTCTGTTCTTGGTGCCGCTGGGGATCATTGGCATTGTCTTCTACTCCCCTAAACTCATACCTGCTTACGGTGGCTTCGTCAGCTTTCTCCTCCCGCTGGCGCGGCCTCCCAGCTAGTGCCCAGTGACTCTCACCTCCGTCGACAGTTGCCTCCTGCCCCTGGAGAGCTGACCTGCGTACCCAGTAGGGCACTGCGGAAATGGTGGCATGTGACTTCTGAGCCTAGGTCCGGGGCTTGCTAGGAAACGGAGCTCACCCCAGGCGGTTTTCACGGGGCGCCGTCAGTGAAGGGACTGCTCCCAGAGGTGCAGGCAGGGCTAGCCAACGAGGAAGCGGGCGGCAGGGGCAGGCCACAGAGGGGCCGCCTGGTAAGCTGCAGTCACAGAGGGTCCTGCCACTATGGCGGGGGGGGGGGGGGGGGGGAGAGGGGCCGCCTGGTAAGCTGCAGTCACAGAGGGTCCCACCACTGTGACGGGGGCGGGGGGAGGAGGAATGGTCCCAACCCCTCCTCCCATTCCCCAGGCTCCGAAGGAGCGCAGGGGTGCAGCCTCCCAGGGCCTAAAGCAAACAGAAAAGAACAGAGAATGGATGTGGGTGGGGCAAATAGGGTAGGGAACCAGGGCGCCAGAGAACACGAAGTCCCAGCGCAGTCGAAAGACTCAGTACCGCCAAGGCCTTCCTTCTCTCCAGCGGATCTGCACATTCAGCACGATCCCACTCACAGTCCCACTGAGGTTTTTTATGGAAACTGATAAGCTGATTGTAAAATTTTCATGGAAATACAAAGGACTTAGAATATCCAAACTAATCTGATAAGAGAAGAACCAAGTTGGAGGACTTATACTGCTTGACTTTAACTACTAAACTACTAAACTGCTTGACTTTAACTACTAAACTACGCTGGCCAAGGCAACGTGGTGCCCGCATTGAGGACAGACAGTTAAAGGGCCGCGATAGCGAGCTTAGAAACAGACCTGCGCTGACAGCATCACTGATTTTTTGACAAAAGCATGAAAGCAATCCAGTGGGGAAGGCAAGTTTTTTCATCACATGTTGTTGGATGTCCATATTTAAAAAGCAAAGCAAAGCAAACAAAAACATGACCCCTACCTTACACTGTATATTAAAAAACGGTAATTTCAGAGGGATCAAGACCTAAAAGTAAAAGCTAAAATCTTTAAATTTTCCAGAAGAAAACATAAGAGAATAACTCCATGACATGGAAGTAGGAAATGGTTTCCTAGACAGGACACAGATAACAATACCCATAAGTGAAAAACTTGAAGATTAAGAACTACTGAACGTCAGAAGATGTTCATCAAAATTGAGCAGGTAGTATGGCCCCCTTATATGAGGGACGTAGAGCAGTCAAACCACAGACATGGACAGTGGGATGGTGGTTGCCAGGGGCTGGGGAGAGGGCAGTTACTATCTGATGGGGACAGAGGTTCCGTTTTACAAGGTGGAAAGCGTTCTGGAGGTGAATGGTGGTGCTGGTTGCGCAGCATGATAAATGTACTCAATAACACCCGATGTACACTTAAAATGGCTAATACGGTATATTTTATGTATATTTTACCACAATAGAAAAAGGGAAAAAATGAATAGGCAAGCCACAGACTGGGAGGAAATAGTCACAAAACATGTCCCTGCCAAAGGACTGGTATCCAGGATATATAAAGGACTCCTAAAAATCAATAATAAGACAACCCAATAAAAAATGAGCAAAAGATGTGAACAGACATTTTTCAAAGATAGACATATTAGTATAAGTGGCCAATAAGCACATGAAGAGATCTTGGTCATGAGAGAAATGCAAATTAAAAGTGGAACGAGACAGTGCACATTCCCCAGAGTGACTCGATTTAAAAGACTGACACCGCCGGACGCTGGTGGGGATGTGGAGCAACTGGAATGCTCGTGCTTCTTTCCCGCGGGAGTGCGAAACGGCCCATCATTTAGGAAAAGGGTCTGGAAGTTTCTTGTAAAACTAAACATATACCTACCCTATGACCTGCAATTCCATTGCTGGGTCTTTACCCAAGAGAAATGAAACTCTGTGTTCCCCAAAAGACTAAGAAAGTTCAAATACGCTTTATTCGTATTAACCAAAGTGGAAGCAGCCGAGGCTTCCAGCAAAGGAAAATGACAAACAAACTTGACAACTGGATGAATGTCAAAAATGTGAGATGAGCGAAAGGTGCCAGACACAGAAGGTCGATACTGTAAGACTCCATTTATATAAAGTGCTCTAACAGGCAAAACTAGTCTATAGTTAAAAAATAAAAACAGGCCAGGCACAGGCTCAGGCTTGTCATCCTGGCACTTTGGGAGGCTGAGGCAAGAGGCTGGAGGCCAGGATTTTGAGATCAACCTGAGCACCATGGCGAGACCTATCTCTACAAAAAATAGAAAAATTAGCTACAACATGGAGGTGCACACCTGTAGTCCCAGCTACTTGGGAGGCTGAGGTGGGAGGATCACTTGGGCCCAGAAGTTCGAGACCACCCTGGGCAACATAGCAAGACCCATCTCTACAAAAAATTATTTATTTATTTATTATTATTATTATTTTGAGACAGAGTCTTGCTCTGTTGCCCGGGCTAGAGTGCAGTGGTTTCATCATAGCTCACTGCAACCTCAAACTCCTGGGCCCGAGCAATCCTTCTGCCTCAGCCTCCCGAGGAACTGGGACTACAGGCGCGCTACCACACCCGGCTAATTTTTTCTATTTTTAGTAGAGACCAGGTCTTGGGTCTTGCTTTTCCTCAGGCTGGTCTCGAACTTGTAAGCTCTAGTAATCCTCCTGCCTCGTCCTCCCAGAGTGATAGGATTATAGGCGTGAGCCACCGCGCGCGCGGCTCAAAACATTTTTTTAATTAGCTGGGTGTCTTGGCATGCACTTGTAGTCCCAGCTACTCTGGAGGTTGGGTTGGGAGAATTGCTTGAGCCCGGGAGTTTGAGGCTACAGCGAGCTATGATCGCACCACTGCACTCCAGCCTGGGTGACAGAGAGAGACCCTGTCTCTAAAAAAAAATTAACGAAAAATAAAAACAACAGAACAAAAAAAACCCCAGGATGGTGGTTGCCTACAGTGGGGGAATCGCTGGGAAGGGACGGGACACAGCTCTGCGAAGGAAGGGCACGTTCCATTTCTTCGTAGGCGTTTCAGTCACGCACGTGAAAGGTTTCTCAGAACTCGTCACATTTACCTACGCGTGTCGAACCTTACAGAACACACCATACAATGTAGATAGAATACAAAGCGCGAGCCCTGATGTAAGCTCTGGACTTTAGTTGATGTGTGAATCTTGGTGCCTCGGTGGTAGCAGATGTACCGCACTAACGCAAGATATTCGTCACGGGGAACCCGGGTAGAGACGTAAAGCACGTGGGAACTCCTTGTACTTTCTGCTTGGTTTTTCTGTAAGCCTACAGCTGCTTTGAAAAATAAACTCTATTAACCAAAAAATAAAAAACAAAAACACTGTTTAGTCCCTGAAATAAAGGTAAATATAATATAAAACAAAACTCTTTGAATGGTATCCTTAAGATTCATGCATTTCACCACATGTAAACGTTCCCTAAAACGAACAAATACCGAGCTCCGTTAACGCCGTGAGTGCTGGAGCATTTGTGGGTAAGTGCACTGATGTTCGAGGTGTCCTTTGAAACGCACTAAGAGAACGCGGGCTGAGGGGCAGAGGGTGCAGAGACGGGCTAACGCTGGGGCAGAATGTTGGTGGGGGGTCTCGGTGGTGGGCACGCGGATCTTCACCGTACGGGTTTGTGGACTCTTCTGTAAATGTGAGTATTTTCAAATAAAATTTTTGGGGAAAATCCCCAGTGTGGAATCTGTTTTTCATGACCTGTCCCTGCCCCTAGACCCCTCAGCCCTGCTGTCTCCTCTCTGTGCTCATCAAACCAAACTGAAATAATCTGGATGGCGTAGGTGTCTTCCCACGGCCCAGTTTCTGGCAGAACTTTTTAACCACATAAGACGGGTCGAGTCTCCAGGCCACATACCGGAGTCCAGCACCTCCCCAGGATATCTTGCGATTCCTTGAGAGACAGTGTGTAGGGCCTGGTCACCTGGATACCGTCATCCTTAGCATCTGGCTGAAGTCCCGCGACACCCGTGGCCCAAGGAGCGTGTGACGAACGTACGAGGTACGCACGGCCAGCCTGGGCTCTGCGTGGAGAGATGCCGCCCTCCGTCCCCCCTGAGCAGCGGTCCTGCTCTGCAGCGTCCTGGGCCCAGGGGCCTCCAGGTCAGCTTCCCTCACGCCAGGAACCTCCATGGCTGGCTGGGAAGTAGGGCTCTGGGTCGCCGGCTGACTGGGCCTCTGGGCCTCCCCAGGCGGCTCTCCAGCGTGGTCGCCAGCCGCAGGCTCACTCCAGCGGTGTCAGGACGCTGCCGGCCCGTCTGTGCGAGGGGGTGGTTGGGACATGAATGCTGTGGCCTGGGTCACCAGGGCCACGCGAGCAGACTGCTCCCATGACCCGGGCTTGCCGAGCAGGATCCGCAACGTGGGAGAAGGTGTGGCCGAGCGGTCGTGGTGGCAGCCGCTGGCCCTGGGAGAACCCAGGCTCTGTTCTCTCTGAGGCCCCCGGGCAGTCCCGCGGGAGCGTGGGTGGGGTTCGCCAGACTGCATCCAGGCCGTGTGCCCTGGCATTCCAAGGAGGAAACAGCGTGCCAGGGACAGAGACAGACAGGGGGGGGGCTTCCCTGCAGAGTCCCCTCACCCTCAAAGCCCTGCCCTTTCCCCTCTGTTCCAGAGGAAGCAGTCCCTGGGGCTGTGGGTTGGGCAGCTCCAGCTCTTTAAAGAAAAACAGCCTGGAAATCAGAGCAATTCCATTTTCAGAATAGAAGCCTGAAACCAAAGAGGGTGTGACCTGTGGCCAGAGCAAGGCAGGACCGAGCCCAGATTAGCCTGGTCCGGATGCCAGGCCGCCCCTCCCTGGTGACTTGTGCCCAGGCCCCAGACGAAGCCAGCCTGTGCCGCCCTCAGCCTGTGCTTCCCTCGACCTCCCTCCAGGTCACCCCTCTGGCCTGAGGATGGGCACCAGGCACCAGTACTGCTGCCCAGCCCAGGACGGGCGTCACGCCACCTCCCACCCTTCCTCTCCTCCTCTCCCCTCTTGCTCCTCTCTTTCCCCCTTCTTCAGACACTCAGGATGAGGCTGTCCCCTGGACTGCAGGCTCCCCAGGATCAAAGGCAAGTCCCAGCCTCCTTGTCTCTTCCAAAAGGCTGCCCCCAAAGACAGACATCCACAGACATTTACAGTAAAGAGATGAATGCTTAAAAATGTAGCAACTTCCTGTGCCTCTCTCTGCTTGGGACAAACGAGGCTGTGTGGTTTGTTCCCTTTGGGGCACTGTACTTTCCTTCCTGCGGTTCCTCCACCTGCTGGATCCTTTACATCTACCATGTGACTGTCTCCCCCATCCCCGGGGGGCATAGAGGTCCCCTGCACCATCTCCAGGCCTGTCTCAGCTCCTGCAGGCCGTCAGCTCACCAGCCTGTTCTGCCGCCCAGCCTTGCCCGGCCACTGCAAGTTCTCAATCAACACTGGGAACAGAATGCGTGTGCAACTGTAGGCTCTGGGCTTCTCTCTCATGGCTCGGTATTCCCTGAGTCCACGGATGCGTGGGGACGTTTTCACTCCTCGACCAGGGATCTCAGCCACAGCTTCAGCTGGGCCTGCAGATGGCTCCAAACCTGCAGCTCAGACGCAGCCATGGCCTGTTTAGATTTCCAGGCTGTCTGTTCCCGTTCATCTCTCCAGGTTTTGGAGCAGGGGAGTCAAAGGGTCAGGAGCAGGAAGGAGATGAACACAGATAAAGGCAGAGGACTAGGGAAAGGGAGAGGGACAGAGACAGGCCGAGAGGAGGACACAGCTCACACACAGGCTGCCCTTCCCCACAGGAAGAGCCGGAGCAGTCTCTAGGGAGCAAGGAGAGAGCCCGCACCCTGCTCTGATGTCTGCTGGAGGAAGCCCTAGTCCTGCCACATGGTTGTGGGGGGGAGGGTGCAGGGCAGGCCCTGGAGGAGGGTCTCCTGCTGCTCCCCTCCGGCACAGCCCACCCCTCTAGGACCCTGACTTACCCTCCCCCAGTCTGTTAGCCACAGGGATGCTCAGGGGCCACCAGGCCCCGCATAAACAGTGTTTCGTGTTCCATCCAGACAACCCCCAGCCGCGTTTGCTTCCCAGGAGCCCTGTCCCTCTACGCCCACGGGGAAGGACAGACAATGGGTTTGCTGCCCTTGCATAGCCCTGCTGGGGCTTTTCCCCCTGCAAAGGCACAGCTGCCACCAGACGTGAGCTCCTTGGCTCTGCTAGAGCCTGCACAGGAAGCTTGGAGGGGCTCCGTTTTGATTCCTAAAGCTGAATGGCATTTCTTCTCGGGGGGGCAGCAAGCAAATGGTGCAACTTGCAGGGCCTTGGCTGCGGCGTCTGTAAAATGGAGATGGCAAGGCGGTGCCCCTCTCAGTTGCTGTGAGGCTCAGAGGATTCAAAGGGACCGAGGATGCTCAGGGTGGCTCAGCCAGGGTGGGTGCTTGTTAGTCTCTGACTGGGGCTCTAGGGGAGGATGACTGGGAAATCCCTGCGCTCCAGGCCTGTGGCTGGGCAGGCATCCTGTGGGCACCCGCCAGCTGCCGGATATTCAGGGCAGTAGAGCAGAGTGTCCACGTCTTTTGATCCTGGGCAGCACCTTGGGGTGCACCTGGCAGCACCCCCAGCTGCTAAGGGCTCCAAGACTGGCGGGAACTCCTGAGGATCACGGCAGAAGTCAAGGACTCAAGGGGACCCTTCGTGTCTGCTCCCCCAGGGTTGGTGGCGAGAGGAGCAGCTCTGTGCCAAGGAAGCCAAGAAGGGCTGGCCTGGCCTTCCTTTCTCTTGCACATGTTTGCTCAGCGCCCCTGCAGCTGAATCAGGTGCTGGGCAGGGCTGTGGGGATAAGGACATGGGCCCCTCCTGTTCTAGTGCCCACGGGCTGAGGGGGAGGCGGCTGTGTCAACTGACCACACAGTGCACATCAGTGGAAGGGACAGGTGGGAGCTCAAGGCCTTGACCCAGGCTGGTGCTGTGAGGGAAGGCCCTGCAGGAATCAATGCTGGGCTGAGTCCTGGAGTACAGAGACAAGGGGGAGGGAGAACATTCTAGGCAGGGTGGACACTACGCACAGGGGCATGGGGTTGTGAGAGATCAGGGTGAACTCGGGATGGCTAGGGGTGTTCGGGAGACAGGAGAACCTGGAGGTCAGCAGCACCGGGTCCTGGGGGCCTGGCAGACCCAGTGAGTTTAGAGTTGCCCCGAGAGTGATGCATGGCAGGCTTGGAGGGGGAACTGGCCTCTTCTCTTCCCCCAACACTTCGGGCTCACTCCTGCCAGCAGACTTGGCCCTGGAGTACTCTTTTGCTGGCTTTGCACCCTTGATCCCTTCTCTAGTTTACCCCTGACCTCCTAGCCTCTGTCTGTTACTTCATCTCACTTTAATTCCCTGCAAGAGCAGTCATTTCCTTGTTTGTATGTTTATGGCCTCTCTTCACTAGAATGTGAACTCCTGGAGAGCAGGGATCTTATCTTTCCAGTTGACCAGTGTATCCTTCCTTGGTTCGTATCATCCTCACAGGAGCTCCCCAAGTATTTGTTGAGGGAAAAAATAAGGAGGTGATAAAGCCGGAAAAAGCGGTGGCAGTGGGCTGGACTGGAGGAATGTTGTAGAGGCCGACTCTTGGCCATGCTTAGGAACTGGGGCATAAGGGAGGGGGCACAGGCCTCCTGGGCTTCTTTTTGGGGTGGTGGGTGAGCAGAGGGGACGGTTACTGAGCCCAGAGGCACAGAAAGAAACGAGCCTTTGCCACAGCACCTCGCGGTGAGCCGGTGGACGCCCAGCCCAATGGTTCGTGAGGAGCTAGTGGCATCTAAGCAGCAGTTTGGCTGGAATACTAATGATGGCTTGCAGGGGGTTTGTCTGGCCCTGACCCCCTACTTCTGCCTCCGGCCGACCCTGACTGCTGTGTCATGCGAGGGAGCACCCCCTTCTTATCCCACCTTTGTACTTAGGAATGACATCAAAGTAACCGGACCTCCTGGTGATGGGGAGCACTTGCTTCCCTGGGGACTGCAGGTGCCACTGCAGGGTTCAACCAGTGGAAGAGGACAGCAGTTCACAAGACAGGGTCGGGGGACTGGCCCAGGTGCGCTTCCAGGTTAAATAAAGCCACCGGGGTCCTGCACTTGAAAGGTCTCCAGGCACTTGGAGGGTTCCCCAAGCTGGTGGCAGGCAAAGAAAGCTGGCCTTGCCCACTGAATCAGCTGCTGAGTCAGGCCTGCAGAGCTGGCACGCAGCAGGAGACCCGGGTGCCTCTCTGACCTAGAAGCACTGCCCTTCAGGCCTGGGCTGGAGGTCAAGGCCCTGCGGGCAGGGGGAGGGGCTGGTGCCGGGGTGCCACGCGGAGGGTGGGCGTCTCCTCCCTTGCCAGCACCCTGACCCTTCCCGATTACCCGCCTGAGATGCAGCTTGTGTCCGAGGGGGAGCGCCTGCTAAGCTCCCTTGAGCTCTGATTCTGGAGGAGAGGGAACAACGAGAGGGCAGGGCGTGGGGTGGGGGGGCAGGGTCCTGACGAGAGGATGTAGATTTTCCAGCAGAAGAGGAAGGCCTCCTGGTCTCAGGCTGAGTCTCCCGGGCCAGGGTCCTTCCTTTCTAGGGGGCTTACGAGAGCCCTCCTTGCAAAGTATGAGAGCCTGGGGTGGGACGGGGCGGGGCAGCCGCGTCCGCTAGCCCGGCCGGGCCCCCCCACGGACTGCCACCCCGGGCCGGCACCCCGCCCGCCAGCCGCGAGGCCCGCGGAGCCCTGCGCCCACCGCCCGCCTCCCCGAGACCGCCCACTCGATACCCAAACGCCGCCTCGCCCTCCCGGCCTCAGCTCGCCCGGCGTTTGCCTGGAGCCGCCCCGCCTCAGTTTCCCCGGATCCCGGCGCCCGGCCCGGGTTGGGCGAAGACGCTGGTGACGTCATGCGGCGCGCGGCATTGTGGGGCGCGGCGGGGCGGGGCGCCGCGGGAGCGACGCGGAGACGCCATTTTCGGCGGCGGGAGCGGCACGGGCGGCGGAGCTGCGGCCGCGAGGAGGAGCCGAGGGGACAGCGCGCGGGCGGCCGAGCATGCTGCAGGGTGGCCGCGCCGGCGCCACTCACTCGTGACCGCAGCGCCGCGCCTGAGGCTGCCGAGGCTGCGGGCCCGGCGCGCAGCCTCTGCTCCGCGCACGCGCACGGCGGCGCCTCCCGGTGCTGACAGCGCGAGACAGCGCGGCCCCGCAGGAGCAGGACGGTGAGTCCCCGCCCGGGCCCGGCCCGGCCCTGGCCCCTTCCTGCACGGCCCAGTCCTGCTCAGGTCCCGGTGTCGGTCCGTCCCTAGTCCAGGTCCCCAGCCTGGTTCCTGCCCCAGTTCATGGCTCCGGCCCCATCCGCGTCCCCTGCAGGTTCAGGTCCCTGTTCCCGGCCCCTCCCCGTCTCCGGGTCCCCAGCCCTGGGCTGCGGCTCCCTCTCCATCCATGTCCCCACTCTGGGTTCCGGTCCCTGTCCCCACCTCGAAGCTCCCTCGCCATCCGTGTTCCCCTTCTAGGTTCCGGGCCCTGGGTCCCCCGCCCTGAGCCGCGGCTCCCTCCGCGTCTGTGTTCCCCCTCTAGGTTTAGGTCCCTGTCCCCCGTCCAAGGCTCCTTGCCCATCTGTGTCCCCTCATCCCGTCTCCGCCTGGGCCCCTCGTCCTCTGCTCGGCCTGCTGCGGGCGGGGGCGGCCGTTCCCGGGAACAGCTGCGGACCGGGAGCCGCGCGACGGGGATGTGGCCGCCCCCGGGCACGCGGCGGGCGGGAGGCCGGTGGCCGGGCGCGCTGGCTTTGTCCGATTCCTCCCGCTTCCTTCCGGCCGCCGCCCTCTCCCGCGGCACCGCCCTGAGCGGACGCGCCTGTCATCCTCGCGGCCCCTCCTGAGAGGCCGGCTGCACCTCGCCCCCTTGGCGGTCCCTTTCTGTCAGTAGCCACGTGCGGTTTCGGGCATCCCTGTTCACCTAAGCTGGCGTTGTTCCAACTAAGCTTGCAGCGCTCCGTCCTGGAGCGCTTTTTCAATGTAAAAATACGGTGCACCCTTTTCCTTAAAAAATTAAAATAAAGCGTTAAAAAAGTACAGTTAATGCGTGGTTGAGTGGATGGGTTTGTAACTTGGGTTTGCAGGTCATTTCCGGGTATATTTGTGTTAGAATTTTTGCTGCCTGTTACCGTTTTATTGTTTAGACGCATTTAAAAATTTACATATTAAGCACTTGATAAGGAGTATTTGCAAAAGTGATGTTTTTAAAAAATATGAGAACAAAAAATTTGAGATATGCCATTTAAAGTGCTATATAAAAGGGCAGTTGGATCTTGGAATTTTTGCATGAGTTGAATTCCAGGGCTTTTTTTGTACAGCATGACTAAGCCATTGATCAGAATCAGCTTGGAATACATTGTAATAGCTCAGTGAAAAACCCATAAGGAAATTGGAACAACCTCCCTAAGTCCCCTAATCGTATCATAGTTACGGATTTACTTCCAGAGACTGACAACAAACCTCTGTTATGGTGGGAAATTTGACTCATTGTTCTGTTTCCTAAGTGTAAGAATACAATGATGCTAGATACTAAACATTTCAGATTGTGGGGAGTTCTATGTGGGAGGGAAGGCACTCTGACAAGCTGGTTTCTCCAAGTCATCAAAGAATGCAACATCATGTTGCAGTTGAGCCTGGCAGCCCTATGGTGGTACTGAGTGGTGTGGAGGATCCGGGTGGTAACCTCATTGCAGCCTCAGCTATTCCCCTCGCTTGGCAGGGTCTCACAAAAGCGCGGCAGACAATGCGTTGGAAAAGCAGAAACACGTGCATGGGAATCAGGACAGTGTCGATCTCCCCCAGGGAGGAAGGAGGGAATGCCACTGGAAAGAGGCACACAGTATCTTTTTTTCATAATAAATAAACACTGCAGTTTATACATTAAAAAAAAATTTAAATTTTTTTTTTTGGAGACAGAGTCTCCCTCTGTCACCCAGGCTAGAGTGCCATGGCCTCAGTCTAGCTCACAGGAACCTCAAACTCCTGGGCTAAGCAATCCTCCTGCCTCTGCCTTCCCAAGTAGCTGGGACTACAGGGGTGCACCAACATGCTCAGCTAATTTTTTTTTAATATTTTTAGTTGTCTGGCTAATTTCTTTGTATTTTTTTAGTAGAGATGGGATCTTGCTCTTGCTGAGGCTGGTCTCCTGACCTCGAGCGATCCTCCCACCTCGGCCTCCCAGAGTGCTAGGATTACAGGTGTGAGCCACCACGCCCAGCCTTAAAACTTTGTACATTCTGGCTGGGTGTGGTGGCTCACACCTGTAATCCTAGCACTCTGGGAGGGCGAAGTGAGAGGATTGCTCTAGGTCAGGAGTTAAAGACCAGCCTGAGCAAGAGCGAGACCCCGTCTCCACTAAAAATAGGAAGAAATTAGCCGGACAACTAAAAATATATAGAAAAAATTAGCCGGGCATGGTGGCACATGCCTGTAGTCCCAGCTCCTGAGAGGCTGAGGCAGGAGGATCGCTTGAGCCCAGGAGTTTGAGATTGCTGTGAGCTAGGCTGACGCCACGGCACTCACTCTAGCCAGGGCAACAGAGCGAGACTCTGTCTCAAAAAAAAAAAACTTTGTACATTCTTAAGCATGTTTCACAATGTTAAAAAAAAAAAGTAACTTTCTGTATAGGGTATAAACTATCTTTAAAATATTTACATAAAAGAAAAGTCAAAACTTGAATGAAATGTAGAATTTGTATAATTTGGAAACATTCTTAGTAGATAAGTGGAATGCAAGAAACCAATATTTTATGTAACAAAGAAGAGAGCAGTAATATCCTAAACACGAGTACTTGGGAAGCTTTAAGTATCAAATTTCAGGACATAGAGTAAAAATGACTAAAATTAGGATTATGAAAGTACGGTCTTAAATGTCTGTTGAGAACAGCTGGCAGGCGCTGGACCAAGGAGTCGCTCTGTTGATGGAAGCCGCCTCCGCTAGGTGCTCACAGCCTGGCAGGGGCCGGTTACAGACCATGGTGAGCGCTCGGAGGAAGTGATTCCTCACAGGAGACTGGAGGGAAAGTAAAATTGGCCAAGTGTGGGATTGGTGGTCCTTCGGGAGGAAACAAGGCCTGGGGTTGCGCTGTGGCAGAGGGGCCTGCTGCGGAGGAAGGAGTGGGGGTGGGGGTGGAAAGGTGAGGCTGGGAAGGGCCTGGACCCACTTGCCTGGGAGGCTGCTTCCATCGCGACGTTTGAGGGAGGGTTGGGGGATTCTGAGGAGCCAGGTGACATTTTAGGAGGAGCATAGGCAGTGGTGTGGCAGGTGCTGGGAACTGGGATGAGCCTAGTCAGGGAGTCCTTAACCCCAAGTGGGGACTGCCAGCCTCTGGGCTGGGCAGTGACAGCAGGAACAGCAGAGCTGCTGGATTAGGGCTGGGGTTGTGGGATGGGGGGCGGTTAAGGGCTGATCAGATTGGGGCAGGGCAGGACTCTGGTGAAAGCACAAGGCAGCTCCTGGCACTGCTCTGCTAAGGTTTTTCCAGTGTCCTCTGAGCACCCTGCCCCCACCTCTATCCCGTCTTCCTGCTGTGGCCCTACTGCAGCACTGCCAGGCGCAGCTGGGGCTTGACCTGAACTCTAATGATCTAGTGATCGCGTGTTGTGTCCGCGTGCTCCTTAGCCCCTGCCCTGCTGGTTTTTCTCCTTAGCGCTCCTCACTGCTTAAAGTACTGTATTATTTCACTTAATCATTTTATTTTCTTTATTCTCTGTCTCCACTTCCATTCATAATCTCCACAGGGGCAGGGATTTTTGTCTCTTGCATTCAGAGTCAGTGCTTGGCACATAATGGGCACTTAATAAATGTTTGTTGAAGGAATACATCTAGAATGATCTCTTCATCTCTAACTTGGGTGACCCACTGGCTGGTGACACCCACCAAGACAGGGGAAATGGGCTGACAGGGCACGTGAGTCTGCTTTTGGATGTGTCAGGTCCGAAGTGCTTGCCGGGCAGCCAGGGGGACTAGCGGGCAGGTGGAGGTGCAGGACTGGAGCTCCAGAGAGAGGCTGGGGCTGGACCTGAAGATCTGTGAGTCTGCATCGTGTTGGGAGCCAGTGGGGTCCTAACGTCCACCTGGTAGAAACTGCAGAGCGGCCCTGGGAGGAAAGCGCCCCGGGAAACGGAGAGGAGAGGAGCAGGTCGGTAAGAGGCCAAGGAAGAGTTGGACTGAAAGTCTCCATTGAATTTGGCTTCTAGGAGGTTACTAATGACCTTTCGTGCTTTTCCTGAGAGTATTACCTCCTAGGGCAAGGGCTAATTCAGAGCTGACCTGCATTCTTCCTCGCAAGGCATCCTTGTCATTCTGCCTTGTAGTCTCCTAGTTAATATACCCATGGATTAAAATTGAATTATGATTTTATTTTAGTTTTAACTAATTATTTGAGGCAGATGAAAGCAATTTGGATCTATGCTTTTTTTTTTTTTTTTTTTTTTTTTAGACAGAGTTTCACTTTGTTGCCCGGGCTAGAGTGCCGTGGCGTCATCCTAGCTGACAGCAACCTCAAACTCCTGGGCTCAACCCTCAGCCTCCCGAGTAGCTGGTACTACAGACATGCGCCACCATGCCCGGCTAATTTTTTGTATATAATTTTAGCTGTCCAGTTAATTTCTTTCTATTTTTGGTAGAGACGGGGTCTCGCTCTTGCTCAGGCTGGTCTCGAACTCCTGAGCTCAAACGATCCACCCGCCTCGGCCTCCCAGAGTGCTAGGATTACAGGTGTGAGCCACCGCGCCCGGCCTGGATCTATGCTTTTTGAATATGCTTGCTGTGCTGTCTGAACTTAAAAAATAAACCAGATAAGTGAATATCAGTAGAGCAGACATTTTAAGCCATGTGCATATGTAGAGTAGATATTATTTTCTTGGGTCTGAAATATCCCAGTTATCTTAATTTAAACCGTGGATTGTTACCTGACTTCAGTTGCATAATGTAGAAATTTAGGAGTGAAGTTAGCACTGTTCCAGATAAAATAAATACGTAAAGCTGGGCGTGGTGGCCTGCGTCTGTAGTCCCAGCTACTGGGGAGGCCGAGGCCAGAGGATCTCTCAAAGCCAGGGGTCAAGCCCAGCCTGGGCAACATAGTGAGACCCCATCTCTAAAATAATAGATACTGTAACCACCTCCATTTACTGTCGAGGCATTTGGGGGTTAAAGAGGACAAGTTATTCAAACCAAAGTTACACAGCTGTGAAATCAGGGTTCCAACTCATTCTTTTTGCTTCCACAGTTCAAGCTTTGAACCATTGTGCAAAACTTACCACCGTGCAAAACTTAAAGCTGCAGCTTCACGTGAACTGTGATAATGCTAAGTTTAGTCCTATAATTACCTTAACCTAGGAAGCCCTTGCCCTACCTCCATTTTTTGAAAAGATTTACCGTTTTAACCATTTGTAAGTGTACAGTTCTTCAGTGTTAAGGATATTTATATTAATACATAGCTATGCCACTTCTCTAGAACTCCTTCACCTTGCAGCTCTGAGACGCAGCACCCGCTAAACGCCGCCGCCGCCTCCTCCCCGACCCAGCCCTTGGTAACCACCTTTCTGCCGTGTTTCTATGATTTTGACTATTTTAGAAACTTCAGATGAGTAGAGCCACACAGTATCTGTTCTTTTGTGACTGGCTTAATTCACGTAGCATAATGTCCTCAAGGTTCATTAATTTCTATTCTTTTTAATTAAAAAATCATTAAGTTTGGAAGCTTTTTAAGTATAATATTTATTTTAGTTTTCTATTTACCATATAACAAATTACTGCAAACTTAGCAGCTTAAACCAGTCCCTGTGTATTGTCTTGCTGCGTCCGTGGTGAGGGACCCTGGCAGGCTCAGCTGGGCACTCTGCTCAGGTCTCAGGGCCTGCAGTCCTGTGGCCGTGGCCGGCTCTCCTGCGGAGCTTGGAGTGCTCTTTCAAGCTCTTTTGTGTCACAGAATTCGGTTCTTTGGTGGTAGGACTGGGTCCTCCTTTCCTTGCTAGCTGGCTGTCAGCAGGGGGCTGCTCTGAGCTTCTAGAGTTGCCCACACTGCTTGCCGGAATCTTCAAAGCCAGCAGTGGAGAATCGCCCTCACCCTGAGTGCCTAGATTTGAGGGCTCATGTGATGAGGTCAGGCACACCTGGATAATCTCCCTATTTTAAGGTCAATTTATTTGGTCAAAATCCCTTTACAGTGGTTGCTCCCTTAGCGCTGGATACAGTAACTGGGAGAAGGTGTATGCACACCAGGAATCTTGGGGGAAGGGGACACCTTAATCTGCCTGTGACATCTCACAGTTTCATTGTGTTCTCAAAAGAAAACCATTTGTAACCATCTGTCGGTTAGCATCAGAGTAATACTTTCTGAATATATCCAGCATTAAATGTTAGGAAACTTTTTAAAATTGAGATATAATTTACATACAGTAAAATGCTAAGGTTTTAAGTGTACCATTCAGTCAGTTTTGACAAATTCATATCAAGGTATATATAGCCCAGAAAGTTCCTTCATGCCTCTTGCCAATCATCAGCTATCCCCCCTTCAAGCAACACTGATCAGGTTTCTGTCACCACAGGTTTAGTCTTCCTATTCTAGAATTTCACATAAATGACATTATATACTATGCATTTTTTTCCATGCAGCATCTGTCTTTCAGCGTAATATTTTTGAAATTCAGCTGTGTTGCGGTGTGTACAGGTGGCGTGTCTCTTCTTTCCCTGGGCAGTGTCCTGTTGTGTGAATGTGCCACGTAGCCGGCGTCCCCTTCACGCACAGCTGGGGCGCTGCTCATTGCACAGACTGTGTGAACATGCATTTTCACCTGTTTTGGGTAAATTTCTAGGAGTAGAATTGCTCATAGGGTAGATGTATGATTAACTTTCAAAGAACTGCTGATTTTCCAAAGTGGTTGTACCATGGTTCATGCCCAGCAGCAGCGAGTGAGTGTTCTGGTTACTCACACCCATCCGTCGTCTGGTGTGCCTGTCTCTGTCATCTGAGCCATTCTAGCGGATGCGTGGTGGCATCGTAACAGTTTTTACGTGCATGTCCCTGGTGACTCCCGATAAGGAGCACTCACATGCTTGTGGGCCTTTTGTGTACATGTTTTTGTGAAGTGTCTGTCCAAGACTTTTTGCTCATTTAAAAAATTGC
>NW_012148130.1:1096619-1098549 GCF_000956105.1 Propithecus coquereli | reverse complement strand
TTTTGGGAAAAAGAATGTTTGCTATTTTCATGTAGTACCCTTCTCTATAGTGTCTTGTCCTTAAAATTTGCATCTGAAGAGATGGGCCTGTGGTCTCTGACCCAGTGCACTGTCTAGCCCTGGCCAGGAGCCCATCTGCCCGGCCAAGGGGTGGGCACCAACGGCGGGCTGGGGACGTGGCCTGCTGGTCAAATCTCTTCCTCAGGTGCAGCTATGGTTATCGATGGGCCTCTTTGGATTCCTAAAAGAGCTATGTCAGCTCCTCCAGGGATGTGTGCAGATCGCAAAACAGGTGGTGTGGTTAGGTTATTGCAGAGTTAGAGGATCTAAGTACATAGAGGTGGCCGATTTCAAAACAGAGTCCCACTGGACTCTTGAGCGGGCTGTGGGGAAAAAGCACCCAAAGGGGTTCTGTCCTTTCTCTCGTTCTGAAAGCACATCTGCAATAAAACCACCCAAAAGGCAAATAAATGCTTTTGTTTTAGCCAGTAGCTTACAGTTTTTAGGATGGAAACAAATTCAGAATAGACACTGTTATTATGAAGTCTCTTATTTTCATGCATTTCACATTGTAGATTTTTGTGTTTTTTAGGCCAGCATAGATTCATTCATTCAGTTCATTCTTGTAATTTAGGTTTAGTAGAGGAGCTGAAAGGATAAGGTTAAATTAGGATTAGATTAGAGGAAGAGATTAGGTGAGAGGAGATCTGTGTTGCAAGTAGAAGACGGTGACTCACTAAACTTTTCATCTGCAAGAGCTCTTTCTGGGAAGCTCGGGACTTGGCTCTCCCAGCTGCCCCCGACAGTTCCTGGGTCAGTAAGTACATCCTCAGATGGAGTACATCCTCTCTTGAGTAGAATACAGTGACTCTTAATTGGGAAAGGATAGGCAGTGTATAGTTAGTTAAAATATATATGTGTGTGTATATGTATATATTTTGAGACAGAGCCTTGCTTTGTTGCCCTGGGTAGAGTGCAGTGGTGCGATCATAGCTCACTGTAGCCTCAAACTCCTGGGCTCAAGCGGTCCTCCTGGCTCAGCCTCCCAAAGTGCTGGGATTAGAGGCGTGAGCCACTGTCCTTGGCCACAAAGTCTATTTTATAGTAAAGTGTTGAATATCAAGTAATTTGTTGAATACTGTACTGAAAGAGAAGAATAGAATGGTTGTATTCTACTGAATGTATATTGCTTTTGCGCCGTCCTAAAGTTGAAAAATTGTTATGTCGAACCATTGTAAGTAAGTTGGTGACCATCTATATATATGTACCATGTTTTTTCCTACACATACATTCCTATGGTAAAGTTTAATTTATAAACTAGCTACAGTAGGAGATTTACAACAAAACCACTGTTAGAATAGAAGAATTTTATAGCAATATACTGTAATAAAAGTTATGTGAATGTGGCCTTTCTCTCAAAATAATCTTACTGTACTGTACTAACCTATTTTTGTACCTCAGTTGACTGCAGATAACTGAAACCCTGGAAAGTGAAACCGTGGATAAAGGGCCTATTATTATACGGTTTTAGAGTTAGAAAATCAAATCACTCACTGTTGTAACACAAACTGTAGAGGAGTGTGACATTTGTACGTTTATCTAAAGATGTCATGGTTTGAAAAAGATTGAGCTCTCTAGGACTGCGGTCCCCAACCCCTGGGCCTCAGACCCATACCCGACTGTGGCCTGTTAGGGACCTGGCCGCAGGGCTCTGGTCCCCCCCACCCCATGAAACTTAGGAAGACGGGGCTGCAGAACAGGAGGTGAGTGGTGGGAGAGGTTTATAGTGCTCCCATCGCTGGCATCACCGACCCCCGCTGGCTTCCTCAGTACGAGTCCTTAATGCCAAAAAGATTGGGGACCACTGCTCTAGGAGACCTTTTTGGCTTTTGCTCAAATATAGACCTTAACTTTGTCAGGTTTTTTTTTT
>NW_012148130.1:1075047-1095274 GCF_000956105.1 Propithecus coquereli | reverse complement strand
GTGCAGAGAATTCCCACATTCCTTGCACCCAGTTTCCCCCGATGTTAGCGTCCTACGTCACTGTAGCCCATTTGTGACAGCCACGGAACCAACACTGGTATGTTATTCTCTAAACTCCACTTTGTTTGGATGTCACTAGTTTTTCCCTCATGTCCTTTTTCTATCCCAGGATCCCACCCAAGATTCTGCATCACATTTGTCATGCCTCCTGGTCTGTGACAGTTTCTTGGACGTTCCGCGTTTTCGATGACTGCCTTAGTTTGTTAGGGCTGCTGTAACAGTACCACAGCCTGGGTGGCTTACAACAACGGAAGTTTATTTCTCACAGTTTGAGAAGCTGGAAGTCTGTGATCAGGGTGCCAGTGTGGTCAGGTCTGGTGATGGCCCCTTCTGGGCTCCAGGCGGCTGGCTTCCGGTGTGTCTTTGCGCGGGGGGAAAAAGCGGAGGAGAGAGCGCTCTGGGTTCCCTTTTCCCCTCATGACCTGATTACCCCCCAGAGACCCCACCTCCTGATAACTATCACATTGGGGGTTAGGGCTTCACCGTGGGGATTGGGTGGGGGTGGGGGGAGGCCCACATTTAGTCCATTGAAATGACTTGGACAGTTTTGAGAAGTGCAGGGCAGCTATTTTGTCCTTCATTTAGATTTGATATTTTTCCCATGGTTAGGCCCGGGCTATGGGCTTTTAGGAGGAAGACCACTGGGCCCAGTTTGGATTCTTTTTTGTTTTGTTTTGTTTTTTAATTAGTGATAGGTTCTCACTCTGTCGCCCAGGCTGCAGTGCAGTGGCTCTTCCCAGGTACGATCACAGCACGAGCAACTCCTGGGCTCAAGCGATGCTCCTGCATCAGCCTCTCAAGTAGCTGGACAGCACCTTCCCCAGCTCCCATTTTGGATTCTAATACCATCCCACCGCAGACCAAACCAGGGCTCCGTGGAGAAACGGCCGATTCTAGGGCTAGGGCGGGGAAAATACAGGATGAGCCTGGAGCTACTTGTGGTGCCAGAAAGTAAGGATGTGTCCAAAAAACAAAGTGAGAGGAGCATGAAAAACGGACATAGGACCCAACTGAGAGAGCGCCACTGGACCACACTGGAACAGTTTGAGCAGCAGCTAAATAATACTGTTAATACATTTTTAATAATTAGTATTATTTAGATATAATCAAAAGTATAAAATGTCTGCCGGTCCGTATTGATGTAAATGATTAAACAAACAAACGGTGGAAGAGGCAGAGATCGACAGACCTCCCTCACAGAAGAATTCCGGTCACTGGATGGACGCCCCTCTGCTGGGGCCGGCGCAGCTCTGCGCCCTCTGAGTGTGGGCTGCTCACAGCGATTTGCTTCCTAAGAGCGTGGACGGGATGCGTTCGTGCAGGGGTGGCCGTGCAGCGGAGCGGCCCGCAGACACTGGCTGAGCCGGGGGTCCCCGCTTCCCTCACCGGCTGTGAACCGCGCCGGCAGCCCGTGCCCGCGGCGCCGTGTGGCGAGAATGGTGCAGGCGCGTTCTTACAGTCACGTGGTACGATTTGGGCTGTGCCCCTCACTCTCCCTTTGCATCTCCCGGAAGGCTCTGTTCACACTTCTTATAAATGACATTATTTTTCCGTTATCACCCTATTTCTAAATAACACACTTATTTTGCTACCTGGTAAGTTTTCAGTTCTTGACTTTCCACTTCAGATGTTTAGGATCTTCCTTTACTCTCCCTCACCTGTGCACGCTCTGCGTCTACACAGCCTCCCAGTGTAATTGTATTTTAGTTGCGGTTACATCAGTCTTGACTGTTTGTCTTTATCACTCTATATGCTGTAGCTGAGTCATGTAGTAAACTGATTACTTTTCCTAGTCAACCTTTTGTTTCCTTTGGCATTAATATCATATTTAGAGTTGGCACAAATGCACAGCACGGATTTGCTACAGTGGAGCTGGAGAGCCATGTGTTAAATAAATACGTAATAATTTTAATAGTAAATAACATGGTGCCAGGTAGAGGAATTGCCTTTGCTCCTTTGTGTTCTGGGCTCTCTGTTGGATTTCTGAATAGTCCTATAGACGACTTCCAAATTTCAGAAGAAATTTAGTCTTTGTATTTAGGCAAAAAATCATTTTTCCAGTGTGAAATTGGTGATACAGAGACTAATGTGACCCTGTTCTCAAGTGCTTGTGGCTTTCACTCCTGCGTCCTGAGCCCTGAGCCCTGGAACGTGTGGCCTGTACCTGCTGCTCTGGTCTTTCCCCGTCCATCCACGCGCCAGGTGGGCTGTCGGGGCCAGGAGCTGTCCTGGGTGCCGTGGATTGAGTGGAGTCCCGCAAGATGAAGTCCCTGCCTTTCCCGTTAGAGTTTATATTCAAGGGGATGCGCGGCACTTTGTGAAACCTGAGATTTCAGGTCGCGGCAGTGCTGTGAAGGAGTCACTCTGGCTCGTAACTCGGGCTCCGTCCCCATCACCGTGCTGGAGACTGCCTTGATTATCACTGCTCGTGACTCTACTGTTTTTTAAACTTACCGATGGGATTTTAAGACATGCGTAAAGCCAGAGAGGTTGGTAAAGGGAGCAGAGCGTAGTCAGCAGTTACCTGACACGACGGCTGGTCCTATTTTGTGTGTCTCTTTCCCCTCGTCCTCTTCCTCCTCACTGTGGGGTTTCAAAGGCAGTCCGAGACAGGGCGTCCTGTCTTCCCCGGCCTCTCACGGCCCTCTTCCAAGAGCCCGCCAGTGACCATCCTGCTCCTGTCCCTGGCACCCTGTGTCTTCTGGGTTTGCTCTCCCCGGCCACGCTCACTGTTCCATGTTCTTTGGCTGGTTTTTCTTCTTCCAGTTGTGTGACCACTTCTCAAGGCTTTGTCTGGTTAAGTGTGTTACCAAGAATTTAGAGTTCCTTCTGCATTTAATTAAGACAAAAAAGCTTACAAACATTCAGAGAAAATTTTGTTCACTGAGGCTATGTGTTTTGGAAATGCCATTTGGATGTTTTGCTGCTTTTAATCTTTGGCATTAATTTCAGTTGCTGTCGTTCTATCCGTAAAAAAGAATTTAGAAATAAATCAGAAAAGTACAATGGGTCTGCAAAGGGAAAGCAGAAATAGTACAGAGTATGATATTTCAAGATCTTAAATTACAAATGCACATATTAATTGTTTACCTATACAATGCTCATTTTAAAGTTTTCACAGATGTTTACCTTACTAAAGATATAACAGAAAGGAAACTTGTAATGAGATGTCTAATTTGTTTTTCCTTTTTCATTCTAGAATGTATGACAACATGTCCACAATGGTGTACATAAAGGAAGACAAGTTGGAGAAGCTTACACAGGATGAAATTATTTCCAAGACAAAGCAAGTGATTCAGGGCCTGGAAGCTCTGAAGAATGAACACAATTCCATTTTGCAGAGTTTACTGGAGACACTGAAGTGTTTGAAGAAAGATGATGAAAGCAACCTGGTGGAGGAGAAATCGAACATGATCCGGAAGTCCCTGGAGATGTTGGAGCTTGGCCTGAGCGAGGCACAGGTATGAGCGAAACGACCCAGACGTGAACCTGGACTTGATTGTTTGGAAGAGTGGAGACTTCACGTGAAATACGTAGTTCCATTAAAGTAGAGGGAAGCTGCTTGCGGAGTAACAGACGTCCACTGACATGTGGGTTGTGTATGTTGTAGAAATGGCTCCTAATTTGGGTATATCTCAACTTTTAAGAAGCAGAGCCAAAACAGAGGCACCCCTGTGTATCACTTAGGTCGGGATTTGATGTGGCTGCCTATATGGAAAAACAAAAACGGTGGCTTAAGCAGCACAGAGGTGTGTGAGACAAGTACCGGGGTGTGCCGTCCTGGATGGCTCTGTGGCTGCCCGGTTGTCAGGGATACTTGGGCTCCTGTCATCCGCTGCACCACATCCTGGCAGCCTGTCTCGGAGACTAAGAGGGAGCTCCAGCTGCAGCCACATGACCCTGTTCGAGGACAGGGGAGGAGACAGGAAGGGTGTGCCTCCTCCCTTTAAGGCCACTTCCCTGAAGTTGTGCACAGCACTGCTTTGCATTTCACTGGCCAGAATTCCCTTCCTTGGCCGCACCTAGGCGTGAGGTAGGCTGGGGAATGTTGTCTTCCCACTTACAGTTCCAGGTTCTGAAGCCCGAGGAGGAAGGGAGCACGGACTCTGGCCAGCAGCTGGTAGTCTGTGTGGTACCCCAGGGCCAGGTTGCTTCACGTCTTGGACTCAACCTGTGTTTCTGTTGTACTCGATACAGAGATGAAAACACTGAAAACATCTAGGTTTTTTCCCTCCCTGATAACTTCTGGCTCTGCCAGTGTATCTTAGATAAATTTAAGTGTGCTAAAACTTGCCTTCTGTCTTAGCTGTCCCCCAGTCTAGTGACTGAATGGAGCAGAAGAGGGGCCGCTGGTTACCAGTTCTGCTTTCACAGAGGAAGTGGCCATCCATATCCTGATTTTAGAGTTCTTCATCTTCACCATGTTACAGACTCTAGTTGAAGAACTGTAGCTTTGTTTGGATACTGTGTACCTGTTGTTTCTTAAGTTCTGAAGTTCTGTTATTTAAAGATGGTATGACTTTGAACTTTGGACTTGCTTTTTTTTTTTTTTGAGACAGGGTGTTGCTCTGTTGCCCAGGCTGGAGGCAGTGGCGTCATCAGAGCCCACTTCAACCTCAAACTCCTGGGCTGAAGTGATCCTCCAACCTCAGCCTGCTGAGTAGCTGGGACTACACGCTCACATTGCTACACCTAGCTAATTTTTAAATTTTTTGTAGAGATGGAGTCTCACTATGTTGTCCAGGCTGTTCTTGAACTTCTGGCCTCAAGCAGTCCTCCCACCTGGGCTTCCTGAAGTGCCAGGATGGTAGGCCTGAGCCAGCACACCTGCCTAAACTTGCTTTTTTTAGTCTGGTAGATAATTGGTTTAAAAAAAGAAGGAAGAAAAGGCTCCACCTTTTGGAGTTTGAAGTTTTAAACCTAGGGAGATGATAACATGATGATTATGTTAGGAACGAAAGGGAAGGGCAGTTACATGACCTGAAGCTAGAAGAGACTGAAGCCACCCTCTTCCCTCCTGCCCTTGGTGCTCGTGCTCCTGGGCACTTACGGCCGCAGGCAGGCCTGTCCAGGAAACTGACAGCTCACCGCAGGCGGAGCCCTGGAGCATTCTGTAGCGTAGCGTGCTGGTAGCTGCGGAGATTTCTTCCCTTAGCGTGGAGCATGGGGAAGATTTGTCTCCCTACCCGTGCTCGAGTCCGCCAGTAGCCCCTTGCTGACCTGCAGCTCATGCACACGTGGTACACGCAGCCTCACACGTGGAACGGGGTCTGTGAAACATTAGGCGGGGGCCATCTCCATAGAAAGTAAAATAACACGGTGCCGTCTAAGAGCGGCTGTGTGTTCATCGCTAGTCCCTTTGAGACGCTCTCAAGTCAAAAAAGAGAGGTGTGTTACTTGTAGATGTTCAACATGGGATGTTCTTTATCACACCCCGTTATGCAGTCTGTGGCTGAAGGGGGAAGAGCAATAAATGGCGGATTATACTTGCGGGTACTTTGGGGAACGTGCCTGTGAGCGGGAGCTGGAGCTGGAGCTGCCGCCGCAGAGGGGCGAGCCCCTGCTGGACAGCATACTACCGTTCTGTGCACGTCTCTGTTCAGGTTATGATGGCTTTGTCCAATCACCTGAATGCCGTGGAGTCCGAGAAACAGAAGCTGCGTGCGCAGGTGCGTCGCCTGTGCCAGGAGAATCAGTGGCTGCGGGACGAACTGGCCAACACTCAGCAGAAATTGCAGAAGAGCGAGCAGTCTGTGGCTCAGCTGGAGGAAGAAAAGAAGCATCTGGAATTTATGAATCAGCTCAAAAAATACGATGACGACATTTCCCCATCTGTGAGTGGCTCTGTAGTGAGCGTGGTGCTGACATTTGCCATGCTGCAGTCACAGAGCACGGCGGCAGGGCTGCCGGGCTTTTCCTGTCTTCTCTGGTGATTGCATTTCGCAGGGCCAAGGCTGGTGGGTCTCTGGGCAAGTCCGTAGTCTTTTTATACGTGTTTTTAGAATAATGGTCAGAAAATGTAAAAATGCTTTGTAAACATCAGGCACAATGAATGCAAAGAAGACCATTACTTACCTTCAGTGAGGTCCGCCCTAGCTTGAGAACTTCCCTACCCCTCTGCAGTTTGGTTTCCAGTACCTCCTACTGCTACGTCAGCAGTGGCCCGACTCACCCATCTGTGACCCTGACTCTGGGTTGGCTCTCTGCAGCTAGCAGAGTCTTTCTTTGAAACTCTTCCTCCCTGGCCCCAGGATGCTACCTGGCTCTCCCATGACCTGTCAGCCTCCCTTGCCCACTTATCTTTCTGTTTCTGGAATGGTAGGGTTCCCCAAGGATGGATCTCGGTTTTTTTTTTTGTTTCATTTTGTTTTTTGTTTTTTGAGATAGAGTCTCACTCTGTCCCCTTGGCTAGAGTGCAGTGACGTCATCATAGCTCACTGTAACCTTAAACTCCTGGGCTCAAGCAATCCTCCTGCCTCAGGCTCCTGAGTAGCTGGGACTAGAGGAGCATACTGCCACACCTGGCTAATTTTTCTATTTTCAGTAGAGACGGGGTCGGTCTCGCTCTTGCTCAGACTGGTCTTGAACTCCTGACCTCAACTGATCCTCCTGCCTCTTCCCCCACAGTGCTAGGGTTACAGGCGTGAGCCACCACGCCCGGCTGCTTTTCCTTTACTGTTCGCTCTGTTTGGATGTTTATCCTAGTCTGAGTTATTTTTTATTCACTATTTTTTTCTCATTCAGTTAACTTCTTTTTTAAGAAAACTTACTAATTTTGGAATAATTTTAGATTGACATAAAAGTTGAAAAGACAGTCGAGAGAATTCCCATATGCCCTTTACCCTGTTTCCTTAGTGTTAACATCTTATCTAACTATAGTATATTGGTCAGAACTAAGACGTTAACATCACTACTTTACTATTAACCACAGGCTTGATTTGGATGTCACCAGGCTTTCCACTTGTGTCCCTTTGCTGTGCCAGGATCCAATCCAGGATTCCACATTGCATGTAGAGCTAGTGTTCTTTTAAATGCTTACATGATGCCAGGCATGTTTAATAATCAGTGTGTAAGAGAGTTCCACATCTGTGTCTCTGGTCCAAACCCCCATCCTAACACTACTGGGATAGTCTTGTGTATAGCACCAGCAAACCTACACTTACTCAGGCTGCCGTAACAAAATACCACAGGCTGGGTGGCTTAAACAACATTTATTTTCTCAGTTCTGGAGGCTGGAAGTCCAAGATTAGGGTGCCGGCAGGGTCTGGTTGTATGGAGGGCTCTCTTCCTGGCTTGCAGACTGCCACCTTCTCTGTGTCCTCACATGGTGGAGAGAGAGAGAGGGAGTAAGCTCTCTGGAGTCTGTTATAAGGACACTAATCCCATCATGAGGGCCCCACCCTTGTGACCTCACCTCACCCAAATCACCTCCCAAAGGCTCTATCTCCAAATACCAGCGTTTTCAGGGTAGGGCTTTAACATAAGAATTTTGGGAGAACACAGTTCAGTTGATAGCACCCTATTTTAATAGGCTTACCGTGTTTCTCCCTCATGTCTCCTCGAAGCCAGGGGGCAACTAAATGTTTTGATTTAAAAGATGCACTGCTGTAGACTGCTGCTGGGAATGAGAGTAGTTGGAGAAGCAATGCCAGCCAGGAACACTGGAGAATGGTGAGAAGTGGAATGCTGGTTTCATAGAATCGGCCTTTTTAAATTACATGTTTTGAGGCCAGGTATGGTGGCTCATGCCGGTATGTAATCCTAGCACTCTGGGAGGCTGAGGCAGGAGGATCACTTGAGGTCAGGAGTTCAAGACCAGCCTGAGCAAGAGGGAAACCTGTCTCTACTAAAAATAGAAAAATTAGCCAGACATGGTGGCGCAGGTCTGTAGTCCCAGCTACTCGGGAGGCTGAGGCAGGAGGATCGCTTGAGCCCAGGAGTTTGGGGTTGCAGGGAGCTGTGATGAGGCCACTGCACTGTAGCTGGGGTGACAGAGTGAGACTCTGCCTAAAAAAATAAAAAACTTTCATGTTTTGAAAAAATGTCAGACTTGGAGAAAACCTTACCGAGTTAGCCTCCCTGCCCTTTCAGGTGCACGGTGAGCGCCGTCTGTGCCGCCCTCCCTGCCTTTGCTTGGTGCCTCCCTGGGGTCGGGATGTGCCCCTGTGGCGGCCAGGGCCGGGGCAGGCAGAACGTTGCACGCAGGTGCCCTCACGTCCTCTGTAGTTGATACCCGCTTCTGTCCGTTGCCCCACAGTGTCCTTCACAGCAGTTTTTCTTTTTTTCAAACTTCCGCGTGTTCATCGTGGCATTTCCCGCTCCGTGCCAGGGTCCAGTTCAGGGCCACACCCTACGCGCGGCTGTTGTGTCTCTTCAGTCGTCTTTCATCGGGAACAGGGCCTCGGTCTGTCTTTGTCTTTCTTGACCTTGGTATTTTTTGAAGAGTGCGGGCCAGTTCCTTTACACGTCTTTCCTCGGTTTGGGTCTGTCTGATGTTCCGATCACATGTCCCAGACAGGAATGCTCTGCAGGTGTCTTGGTCAGGTTATCCTTTCCGGAGCCACGCAGTGCTCCTCTGCCCCACGATGCCGCCAGTTTCTTACCTGCGCACGCGGTGTCTGTCCTCTCCATCGTGCAGTCACTGTTTTCACGCCTTGCCCTGATCAGCAGGACTGCTGGGAAACACGGGGCACAGACTTTTAGAGCTGGGAGGTTCCAGCTGCTCTGGGGGCTCCTGCCCTGGAGCCCGTTGTGCTGGGCGGGAGTCAGCCGCGCCGTTCCTGCGCCCCGCAGAAGCTTTCATCTTAATCTCTCTCTGCGTGTTGGTTTCCAAGTGAGATTTTTATTTCAAATCAGGGTTTCTCTGCTCTCCTGGGCCTTCCTCAGAGTACGGGCGAAGAATCTAAGGCATAGAAACGCAGTCATGGCCTATTTTGTCCAACCCTGGCCTGCGTTGAAGTACTTGTGTCCAGTCAAACAAGCTTTTTATCACTCCTGATTGAACTGGTAGATAAGCCAAATGGTGGAGGATCCTACATTGATGTTAAAAGCTGAGAATCTTTTCTGATTTGTAATTAAAATGAATTTAGTATCAAAGAGTTCCAGGACGGGATGTATAGTGCGTATAAGATGAAGGGTTGTTCTGGGTCTGTTTTACAGGAGGACAAGGACACGGATTCTACCAAAGAGCCTCTGGATGACCTTTTCCCCAATGACGAAGACGACCCAGGACAAGGCAGTGAGTGACGCGGAGGGTGTGGCCACGTGCCGTAGGAAGGTGGTGGCTGGTGGGAGCCTCAGGACGTGTAGCCTGCCTCGTGGAAGCAGGAGCACCAGTGGGATTGATTTTCGTTTTCCAAGAGAATCTAAAATAGTTTTTGTTTGTTGGGATATGGGAATACGTTAGATCAGACGCTAGGACACAGGGCACGCGTGCTCAGTCTGGCCGTGATCTGTGGACTCTCCCAGAGGAAGGAAGTCAGAATTACCTTATTCTGCTGGTTTCCTGGTGCCAAGAGAAGTGTCATGGTGCGATCAGGGGACATGGCGCCATCCCTGACACGTTAGCGCTGTTCTCTTGCTTGCCCAGGCAGTTCTAGAAGATTTAAACAGCATCAGGGCCAAAGCTAGGGAAGACAGTTTTAAAGGAACTGACTCATCTTGATGCTGCTGTTGAAAAGCCCCTCTGAACCCAAACCCTCTCTGTGCAGTCCAGCAGCAGCACAGCAGCGCGGCCGCCGCCGCCCAGCAGGGTGGCTACGAGATCCCCGCGCGGCTGCGCACGCTGCACAACCTGGTGATCCAGTACGCCTCCCAGGGGCGCTACGAGGTGGCCGTGCCCCTCTGCAAGCAGGCGCTGGAGGATCTGGAGAAGACGTCGGGACACGACCACCCAGACGTGGCCACCATGCTCAACATCCTGGCCTTGGTGTACAGGCTAGTCGTTTCGTTCATCTACCGGTTTCACCGTGGACAATGTTTTTAACCACCTTACCCCGTAAAAATATTTATTTGCTTGTAAATATGTATAAACTATTTTTCAACCTTATTATCCACTTTTCTATAAACAGCCAAGGGTTAAACTCAAAATATTCAGTAAGCTCTGTGGCAAGGGTCTCACGAGTCAGAACAGACGCTGCCTTTCTACAGTAGCCCACGGAGACCTTTCACTCTGGCCACACTAAGCCATTTATGCTGTTTTCCACAGGACTCTGTGTACTGGGCTGCTTTTGTCTAGACTGGCCTCCCCGCTCTGCCAGTGTCCTTCCACTTTGAAGAAGGATATCCACTTTGACAAAAGATGTTTGTCAGTATCCTTCCAAGGGCCTGGTTAACTCTGTCTCCTTCTAGAATTCAGGGTTCCACTTGACCTTTGCCCCTTTTGTGTTCATCTCTGCTGAAGGGCGCGGGCGGAGCAGTGGCGCAGAAGAGTTCCTTTGGTGGGGTATATCTAGGGCAGCGGGCGCGTGCTGCAGTGTGGGAACGTGTTGTCCGGTGGTGTAGACGGGAGAGACACGCTCAGAGCTAGTCAGCCCTGATTCCAGGGCTCACCTTGCCAGTACATTTTTTGATGAATTTTCTTCCATCTTTTTCTCCTGCACATAGGTTTTTCTTTTTAAAGAGTTGAAGCTTAACTTTTATTTCTGTGGTTCTAAAATTATGTTTAAAAAAGATGTATGAATTTGTGTCTAAAACACTTAATGTGTGTTTTCAATTCAGGGATCAAAACAAATACAAGGACGCAGCCAACCTACTGAATGACGCCTTGGCCATCCGTGAGAAGACGCTGGGCAAAGACCATCCTGCGGTTTGTATATCTAGTTCTTTCATTCTTTTTGTATTTTACTTCCCCGTCCGTTTCTTTTATCCAGCTCATTCTAATATTAAACTCAACAGGGAGAGTTTAGGAGCTGCCTTTCCCTAGACGGTTCAGGTAGGGTCTTCCCTCCGTCCGCGCCGGCGGCAGGCTGCATGCGGATGGCTCTGCCACGTCGCATGAGCCCCTGCACTGAACTCGTTCATAGCGCTCACCTCAGCTGGATCACCCACCATATTTTTTGATCCTAAATCAAATTGCATGTACTTTCAGAAATTTTTTTCTGAAGAATTTATATTGTCTCTTTATTAAAATCTGGTTAATTTACATGCAGATCTGTTTTGGGTGGCTTTGTGGCTTCCAAGGAAACGAAAAAAAATTAAGATCCTGTTGTTGCTGTCGATTTGTTTAATTTTAGTGTTCTGCAGTGTTACCTTGTGTAATCGGTAGTGTAGCGAATCGCTTGTTTCCTGGTAACTGGTTACATTCTTTTATCCAGTTGAGAGTGCTGTACTATACGTAGCGAGTGTAAGTGAATTTGTGATGTGTAAGTGTACTTTGTTGTGTGATCTTGTACTGTTCTTAGTGGTGCCCTCTGTGTTGGCAGGTGGCGGCCACTCTGAATAACCTTGCGGTCCTCTATGGCAAGCGAGGGAAGTACAAGGAAGCCGAGCCCTTGTGCAAGCGAGCCCTGGAGATCAGAGAAAAGGTACCAGAACATGGAGGATTCTCCTTCTCTGAGATTGAGTTTTCTTGTGTTTTTAAAAAAATATTTCAGTTTTAGGTTTTGAGAAATGACCACTGTGATGTCTTGCTCCTGATCGTTTACTGAAAACACCTCATTTACTAGGGCAGACAGCCCACAAAACAAGGCCAGACTGGCCCGTACAGATCCACGTGTAAGACCCAGTTATGAGGAGTGTGTGTTCTGACAGGTGCAGTCCTGGCGCTGTGCCCTCCCGAGCCTGGTGCGGCCTGGAAACGATGCTCATTGAAGAATTTCTAAGGACTAGAGGTGGAAAGCCTGGGGCCTTACATTTGACAGTGGGACATGTGCTTGTCAGTGAGGAAAACATTACAGTTTAAAGATAAATTCATCAGGCCAGATGAGGTGGCTCACACTTGTAATCCTAGCACTTTGGGAGGCGGGAGGGTTACTTGAGGTCAAGAGTTCGAGACCAGCCTGAGCAAGAGCAAGATCCCATGTCTACTAAAAATAGAAAAATTAGCTAGGCATGGTGGTGCATACCTGTAGTCCCAGCTACTCAGAAGGCTGAGGCAGGAGGATCATTTGAGCCCAGGAGTTTGAGGCTACAATGAGCCAGGATGATGCCACTGCACTCTAGCCTGGGCAACAGAGCAAGACCCCATCTCATAAAAAAAAAACAAACATCAAATATGCTTTATGAAGCTTAAAAAATGAATGATCATTTTCAGATCTACAGATTAACTCAGAGCTATAGATTAAATCAATGGCATGGATATTTTATTTATTTTATTTTTTAAAAGGAAAAGTAATTTTACTACTACGTATTTATCATGTGCAGATACTTCATTCAGGAACTGCACCGTAGAACACTGTAATCCCTGGTGGTTATGATTGTGTCTTTGTGCATTCGTATTAGTCTTAGGAGACATGACGAGCCGTTGTCAGTAGAGGACTGTGACCCAAATTCTGTGACAGTTCCAGAGAGGGGAACTTACTGATGCCTTTGGGAAGGATTGAGAGGGTTCAGAACGGAAGAGGAGAGCTCAGAAAGGAATGGGGTGGTAACTCTCCCTCTGCGGCCTACAGAAACCACTTCTTGTTGCTGACCTCTGAGTAGCAGAAGTTTCTGGTTTTCTGTGTCCTTCCTATGATTAACGCTTGGTCTAGATTCCTTCGGCTAAGTGTTCTTACATGTAGATGCAGCTTCTGCCCCCATGACATCTCTCTGGAGATTGCCTGGCAGGGCCGGAATTCAGTGAAGCACTGAACTTAGCACCAACTCGTACTCTTGAGTAACATCAGCAAAATGGTCCCTGTCATCAAATACAAACACCTCGCAGACTGTAGACTCAGGTGTATAAGAAGTGTAGTACTCTTTCTTTTCTGTAGCTCCACTGAATTTCTGATTTAAATTACCCCTTTTGTGTGGCTGGCGGGGGGGAAAGGGACAAAAATTAAACAGTAACTCAGTGCTGCGAGGGACCCCATCACTTACCTACACGTGTCATCTGCGACGCCGTGGTGTGGGTGCTTAGTGCCAGCCGTTACAGTTTATGCTGATTAGGTGTTGGGACAATGTAACCTGTCCATTCCGGCAGTTCTCTGTGTGCCTGTTCAGATGTTACAGAGATTCAGGTAGCAGGTGTGGCCCGTGATCTTTTATCTTGGTATTTTTTGTGATTATTTATCAGTGATACTTAGAGATTAGTCCCTTAATTTTGAGCCTTATGGTAAGGAACTAGGGGAGAGAAAATGGAAAGGGCTCGCTGTGCAACGATGCAGGCGCTGTGTTATCACGCTGTCCTCTGCACGGCATTCACGAAACACTGTGGCCGGATCTGAGTGTTGTGGGGTTAAGTCAGGGCCAGCACAGAAGCACCGCATTCAGGATTGGGAGCTGTGTGAGTTGATCTGCCGGATTCATTTATATATTTGCTCTTTCATGCGTTCAGAGCCCTCTGCTTAGTTGGAGTTGGTGACTTACACATCAGATACAGTCCCTCCCACGGGAGCACAGCCCACCAGACGGAACTCAGCCGCAGGGTGTGTCAGCCTCTCGGATGGAGCCCTGGGAGAGTAGGGAGCAGGCGTCTCTGGGCCCAGGGCTTGGGGGCCATGGGGGGTAGCTTCCCAGAGAAGGTCAGTGTTTAAGCTGCATCTTGAATAACTGAGCTAAAAGTTTCCTGGGCAGGGATAGGTAGGGAATGCAGAAAGGGGTGGAGGGGCAGCTCGCCTCCCTGGACTGCACACGTAAAGGCACAAAGTGGAGAAAACAAATCACTTGTTCAAGGTACTGAGGGGGCCGAGCATGGTGGTTCACGCCTGTAATCCCAGCACTTTGGGAGGCTGAGGCAGGCAGATCACTTGAGGCCAGGTGTTTGACACCAGCCTGGGCAACATAGTGAGACCCTGTCTCTACAGAAAAATTTTAACAAATTAGCCAAGCATGGTGGTGCACACCTGTAGTCATAGCTACTTGGGAGGCTGAGGCAGGAGGAACGTGTAAGCCCAGGAGTTTGAGGTTTTATAGTGCACTGTGGTCGGCCACTGCACTGCAGCCTGGGTGACAGAGCAAGACCCTGTCTCTTTAAAAAAAAAAAAAAAAAGGAAGAAAGGCACTGAGGGAGTAGGTTAGGTTTATTCATCCGTCTGCGTGCCAGGCCCCTTCTAGATGGCGAAGAAGACTGACAGTTTGTACTCTCGGGGCTTATAGAAGTCATGAGTGGGGTGAGTCAGGCAGTGAAGGATAATCCAGGTCGTGTTGGGTAGTGATTCTGGTAAAGAGAGAACAACCAGGTGACATGCTTGTGAGTTCACTGGGTGGGGCGAGGCCTCCTTACTTGGCTGTTGGGAGGTCCCCTCCGAGGGGACTGAAGAGAGCCCTCAAGGGTTGGTAGCAGGGAGGGCTAGGGGAGGAGTGTCTGAGCAGCGAGTTTGGACTCTTCTAGAACTTGGCAATGAAACTAACACAGCCTTTATAAAACGCAGTTTCCTCATCTTCAAAATGCGTAATAATCGTACATACCCACCGTGCGGGATTCCTGTAGGAATCGCACAACTTAAAGCAGCTAAAGAAAATTAGCACGGTCCCTTCCCTCCCCTCAAGAATGAGAGTTTGATAAAATTCTGGTTAAGTTACTTTTATTATTACACAGCTTGGGAGCCATTTAGGGATTTTAATCCTGGAAGTGTAGCGCAGTTCTGTTGTTTCAGAAAGCTCCTTCCAGCAGCAGGGTGGAGAGCGGAACAAGGACGTGGTTCTCACACACTGTTTTCATTTCCAGGTGTTGGGAAAGGATCACCCCGATGTTGCTAAGCAGTTAAATAACTTGGCCTTGCTGTGCCAGAACCAGGGCAAGTATGAGGAAGTGGAGTACTATTATCAAAGAGCCCTCGACATCTACCAGACGAAACTGGGGCCCGATGACCCCAATGTGGCCAAGACCAAAAATAACCTGGTATGTTGACGGAGGCGCAGCGCCAGGGGTGCAGCCAGCAGTGCTTCTTTCCAAAATGCAAACGTTCCGTGATTTAACCTGTAGAGTAAAATGTGTGCTTTATTTACACATAAAGGATACTAAATATTTTATTTTATTTGAAGGCATCCTGCTATCTGAAACAAGGAAAGTTCAAGCAAGCAGAAACACTGTACAAAGAAATTCTCACTCGTGCACATGAAAGGGAGTTTGGTTCTGTAGATGGTAAGAAACACGCTCCTATTTCTAAGCAGCTTTAATCGTTTAATACATTAAAAATAGTGATTTCCAACTGGAACTTGGTAATACCGAGGTTATCAGAATATACATTTTAAAATTTTTAGTTGTTTAAAAAGGTTTTTGTAGCGATGAGGTCTTGCTATGTTGCCCAGGCCGGTCTTGAACACCTGGCCTCAAGTGATCCTCACATCTTGGCCTCCCAAAGTGCCGGGATTGTAAGCGTGAGCCACTGCACCTGGCCATTCAATATAGAATTTTATTTGAATTTTAGAAACACTTTTCCAAATAGTGCTTGGAAGAGTGGACACGGCACAGGCTGAGCGTTCATCCCCTCTCCTGCTCATCTGTCCGTTCTGGCGCAGTAAATGCTGGTGCACGCCTCTGCGGTGCCCTGCCCAGCGCCACCCGCCACTCAGGACAGCTCCCTGCGGGGAGGCTCCGGGCCCTCACACGGCTGCTTTCCGTGCTGCCTCCCTCCGGAGTCTGCGCTTGCTTCAGGCTCCGGCTAAGTCCACTGACCCCAGAAGCCCCCGTCGAGTCAGCGTGCTGTCGGGGTTTGTGCTGTGAGTCAGGAGTCCTCAAAGGGTGGCCCGGAGCCAGCAGCCGAGCCCCCCGGGGAGCCCGTCGGACGCGCCTGCCGGCTTGTTTCGCTGTGTTAAGGAGCCAGGGCTGCGTGTCCTGAGTGCTTCATCCACAGTCACAGGGTGACCGACTGTTCCACAGAGTTCAAATTGCTCCATCAAAAATACTTATGTGTTAATTTTTTCTCCATCAGTTATTACAGAAGGCATTCAGAGTGGGGACGTTGTTGCTGGTGTGTAGGAAACCTCAGAATGTGGAGGGAAAGAGGTGTTTCGGTTAATTTTTATATATGCATATATACGAGTGGTCCCAACCTTTCTGGCACCAGGGACTGTTTCATGGAAGACAGTTTTTCCATCGACGGGGAGGGGGAGATGGTTTAGGGATGATTCAAGTACATTGCATTTGTTGTGTACTCTATTTCTGTTATTATTACGTTGTAATATATAGTGAAATATATAACTCAGCTTGTATACAACACACACATATACATATATACACATGTACACATATATATATACACATGTATACACACATACATACAGTCACACACACATATACATATGTATACATATATTCACACACATACATACACAACTGCATATACACACACATACATGTATATACACATGTATACATATATACACATACACTCACATAAAGACACATATATATACACACATATACACACACATGTGCACACACATATATTTTTGTCCGTTGAAATATTTTATTAGTATCAACGTATTACATCCCTAGAAAAATAATCCCAGGGCCAGGCTCGTGCCTGTAATCCCAGCATTTGGGGGTCCAAGGTGGGAGGATCGCTTGACTCCAGGCATTTGAGACTAGCCTGAGTAACGTGGGGAGACCTGGTCTCTACAAGAATGAAAGAATCCCAGGACGTTCCTTCCTGTGTGTTTCCTCTTGGCTCTTTGTGGTCTGAGATACCAGCTGAGGTTGTCAGTACAATGAAGCCAAACAGACAAGACGGGAGCAAATTATTCTGCTCCCTGGAAAGAGGGTTAATTTTTTCCTTTATAGAGCGTTTCTAGAAACCAGGTTTGGAAAATCTTTCAAAAATGTTTTTTTCCCTCTCTTAACAAGTGGAGCAGTAAATACCTTTTACTGCCAGAATACGGTAGTGTCTCGGGTTCTGCGTGCAGGTGCAGAACAGCTCACCTGCAGTCTTGCCCTGGGCAGAGGCCTTCTGTCTTGTAGTGACTCCAGGCCGTCTCCTTCATGCTGTTTCTCAAAACTTCTGTTGGGTCAACTTGTTTCCTTGTGATTTGCTAAAAATAGTGGCATGAAGTACAGTTAATTGGGTTCTAGTTAAAAGTAGTTTTTTTATACTCAGATTTCTGCTCCGTGAAACATAGGGCAGAAAAAGGCATTTTGCCCCTTAGGTCAGATGCAGATGTGTCCTGTTGTGGTTTCAGTTCATGACCTTCAGCATCACACTGGCTTTCTGTTGCTCAGAGTGTATGTATTGAATCAATGACCTGGTTTGTTGTCAGGACATCAAGCTATGTGAACTGTGAAATATACTTGAATCCTAGCACTAGAATCTGTTTAGTAGGTATAATTAAAACTGCACGAAATAACAGGGCTAATGAGTTTTAAATATGTTCAGCTATTTATTTATTTATTTACATTTTTAGAGACAGGGTCTCACTCTGTCACCCAAGTTGAGTGCAGTGGGACGATCATAGCTCATTATATCGTCGAACTCCTAGGCTCAAGTGATCTTCACGTAGCTACTCATGCCTTCTGAGTAGCTAGGACCACAGGTGCCCGCAGTTATGCCTAGTTAATTTTCTAAAAATTTCTCTGTAGAGACAGGGTCTCACTATGTTATCCAGGCTAGTCTCCAACTCCTGGCCTCAAGCGATCCTCAGCCTCCCAAAGTGCTGGGATTACAGCATAAGACTTCTCACCTAAACAATAGTCACTGTTTTAAAACAGTATTTAAAACTTTTGTAGTTTCATTCATGTCTAATGACATGACCAATAAGAATAATAACACTTAACTGTTTACTAAGCTCCTGGCCACGTATCAGTCGCTGAGCTAAGCAGTTTAACACATTAAGTGCCACGTGAGTTGTATTTAACTCACACTAGTTTTGAGCCGGGGCCTTGTGAATCGTATGTGACTCACATGTCTCTTTACCTATAGCCGTGGGAATCATTTTTCAAGTTGCATATAACTCAAGCACAGACAACAATAAAAAATAAACTTTTCATTATACTAGAAAGGATCATTTTGTTTTTGAAGTCTTTATTCTATTTTTGTAACAAAACCCCATGGCCTCAAGGAAAAATTTTTTTTCTGTTGTGGCAGTCATTGTGTTAAGTGTGATCTCACTTAACTTTCACAGCAGTCCTGTCACGTGGGTCAGACATCACCCCGTTTCAGAAGCAAAGACACCACGAACTGTAATGAGCGACATGTCTGTGGTTGGGGAGCTGAGAAGTGGGGGTCTGGGGTTGGGTGTGGGTCTCTGTCCGTAGCCCATAATATGTCCTCCCTGCAGGAAACCTAGAAAATTCACACAGAGACGAGAACATGAAACTCACCTAAATCCATCTTGTAACATTTTAAATATCTTTCCTTCCTTCCGTACCTATTGATTTACCTAATTGAAACCATACTCTACATATAATCATGTGTACTGCTTATTCTCTTTACATTTTTAGCACACGTACTTCTCATGTCATAAAAATATTTTCATAAACATCCTTTTTAAGCTGCTTTTTTCTCCATGGCATGGGTATTTTGGTTGTCTAGAAACTTGGTTGAGGGGCATGTGGTAGTGTTCTGAGAATTTTAAAAAACTTTAAAGGAATATGGATTTGTATCTTTTCTACTTTTGCTCTGAATGTCTTATTGCTTTTTCTTAGACTTTGGTTTAATGCTAGGTTGCTCAAATCCTAAATACTAACAGGTGTTATTTGAGGATCTAGCTTTTAAAAATGTACATTATAGGCCCTAGCATTGACCAGGGGGTTGGACAGTTGCTCCCCCTGTCCAGGGGCCTTTGACTCTTTGACCTGGTGTCCAGGGCGAGGCGCGAACGGCTGCCTCTTACTGCCTGGTGTCTGGTCTGTCTTCCGTAGGCCTCCTCATCTGGTGGGAATGTGATCTGTCCACGTTGCGAGAGGTAATATCTAAGAAGGATCATACAAAAAACAAAACAAAACCTTTGCAATCCTCGAGGCGTAACAAGTTCTGTTCTGCTTAATGGGTTCCATCATGTTTCAGTCCGTAGTACAAGTTGAGTGTCCCTTATCTGAAATGCTCCAAAATTTGAAACTTTTTGAGCATAGACTTGATACTTGGAGTGTTTCGGATTTCAGAATTTTGTATTTGGGATGCTCAACCTGTATGAATTTTTTTTTTCCCTAGATGAAAATAAACCCATTTGGATGCATGCTGAAGAAAGAGAAGAATGCAAAGTAAGAATATACCATTTTGAGATTTTCTAAATTGGATATACTGTGTTCAAGATAATTATTAATTTGAAATGATCTGTTATAATTTAGGGAAAGCAGAAGGACGGGACATCTTTTGGAGAGTATGGCGGCTGGTACAAAGCCTGCAAGGTTGATAGGTATGTCTGTTCAGCTGGGGAAACCCAGGAGCAGGGGCAGGTGGCAGCGTTCTCTAGGGCAGCTTAGACGTGACCCAGTGGGAAAGCTACACATGTTGTGGGTGCACACTCCCATGTTTTCCCCACATTCCAATTAAAACTTTATTCCGGTAACTTTGTAAATGAGATCATTTACATGTATGAAACCCACATTACTGTAATGGGTTCTGTCCATTAGCACTACTTTGTCCAAGGATAACTACCTAATTAAAGGAAAAGGAGATACCTAAATAAGGAGAAGGGTTTTAAGGTAGCTGCATAGCAGGCTCCTGGCAAGCGTGCCAGTGGACCTGGGAAGGCCAGCCCTCAGCGACACGCGGAGGCACTGACCCGCACACGCCCACCATTTCCTTGCCGGGTGTGGGCCCTCCACACGCCCCAGAGGGAAGGGGCAGCCCCTCTGAGGCCAGCCCCTGGGGCCCTGCCTCCCGAGCCTCGAGCCTGTGCTCTCCACCGCACGCTCTGTGCTCCGCGACAGCCGCTGTCCTTTGGGCTGAGTGGCACACACCTTTCCTTTTTCCAATCTTAACTTTCCTCATCTTTTTTTTTTTTTTATTTCAGCATATTATGGGGGTACGGATGTTTAGGTTACATATGTTTGCCCTTCCCCCCTTCCCCCCTTCCCCCGCCTTTCCTCATCCTTTGAGACTCAACTTACTGTTCATTTATTTCAGGAAAGTGAACCCTAGTTTGG
>NW_012148130.1:1074424-1074994 GCF_000956105.1 Propithecus coquereli | reverse complement strand
TGGTCCCAACCTTTCTGGCACCAGGGACTGTTTCATGGAAGACAGTTTTTCCATCGACGGGGAGGGGGAGATGGTTTAGGGATGATTCAAGTACACTACGTTTGTTGTGTACTCTATTTCTGTTATTATTACGTTGTAATATATAGTGAAATATATAACTCAGCTTGTATACAACACACACATATACATATATACACATGTACACATATATATATACACATGTATACACACATACATACAGTCACACACACATATACATATGTATACATATATTCACACACATACATACACAACTGCATATACACACACATACATGTATATACACATGTATACATATATACACATACACTCACATAAAGACACATATATATACACACATATACACACACATGTGCACACACATATATTTTTGTCCGTTGAAATATTTTATTAGTATCAACGTATTACATCCCTAGAAAAATAATCCCAGGGCCAGGCTCGTGCCTGTAATCCCAGCATTTGGGGGTCCAAGGTGGGAGGATCGCTTGACTCCAGGCATTTGAGACTAGCCTGAGTAACGTGGGGAGACCT
>NW_012148130.1:1009594-1071175 GCF_000956105.1 Propithecus coquereli | reverse complement strand
TTTCAGCATATTATGGGGGTACGGATGTTTAGGTTACATATGTTGCCCTTCCCCCCTTCCCCCATCTTTCCTCATCCTTTGAGACTCAACTTACTGTTCATTTATTTCAGGAAAGTGAACCCTAGTTTGGAATAAATACCCCTCCCCTGGGTTCCCATAGCACTTACCACAATACATTAAGTTTATGTCTTTTATTCCTCCCGCTGTTGTGTGGTTGACCAGAGACCTGGAGGATAGCTTCTTTATTTCTGCACCTAAAGTGCCTATCACCAGTAAGAGAAAACAATCTCTCCAAGCACCTATTTATACTAAAATGAATCTAGGTTTACTTCTCATTTTTTAGCAAGTCTGTGCTGTCCAGAATGCAGAGACGTGCCCATCCTGCCCACCACCTGCTTGTCGCTCCCCTCTCACGGGAAGCATCCGGCCTCTGCCCTCAGACCCCGCTGACAGCGAGGTTCTGGTTTGCTCTTCTCTCGCTTCCACTTGTAGAGAGATGGGAGCATGTGAACAGCAACGTTGAAAACACTGTCCTCGTTTCTGCTGGGCACAGACTAAGTGCTGTCTCTGGGGGAAGCACGCTGATCCCCAGACAGACTTTTCTGTGACAGAGTGGCCAGTAGGCTGCGAGATCCGCCGGTGGCGCCTGGCCTGCGGCCTGTGGGGAGTGTGGGGTCAGCACAGCGCTGGGAGGCCGGGCTGCTGGGGGAAGGAGGCTGAAGTTCACAGTTAAAAATAGTGCCAGAGAAGGCGAAAATGTGCTCTCGGCAGACCCACGTCCGGCAGGCCTTTAGGCTGTGTGCTGTTGGTGGTGGTTGCTCTAAAGCTTCCTTTCGGTAGCTCTGTTGGTCGTGTGCTTCCTTACAGTCCCACTGTCACGACTACTCTGAAGAACCTGGGGGCGCTCTACAGACGGCAGGGCAAATTCGAGGCTGCAGAGACGTTGGAAGAAGCTGCCATGAGGTCGCGCAAACAGGCAAGTCATGCCTTCTGTCTTTGACCTGTCAGAGCTTTGAGTCTATGACTCTCTTTTACGTGACTTTTATTGAGATACAAAATCTTGAATATTTTAGTTTGTACAAATAAGTTATCTTGTTTCAAAAACTTTAACATGACACCAAAAGCCTGGACAGCAAAAGAAAAGTGGGATTGGTAGGATTCACCAAAGTTAAAGGCTTGTGTATCCAAGGACTTCTTCCAGAAAGTGAAAGGACAGCCCACAGAATGGGCAAAAATATTTGCAAATCGTTTATCTGATAAAGGCCTAGTATCTAGACAAGACGACAACACAATTAAAAACGGGCAAAGGGCCTGTGTAGACGTTTCTGTGAAGATGGTGACAAGGGGCTGACAGGCGCATAAGCAGACGCTTGCTGAAACCACAGCGAGACACTCAACCGCCTCACGCCCCCAGGGCGGCTGTGGTAGAAAACAAGCCTTTGGAAAAACAAATGGAGAGGAACAGGTGTTGAGGAGGTAGAGAAAGTGGAACCCTCATAATCCATTGCTGGCGGGAATGTAAAATGGCGCAGCCACTGAGGAAACAAGTCTGATGGTTCGTCAGAAAGGTAAACTCAGCGTCACCACGTGACCCAGCAGTTGCTCTGCTAGAGACGCGCTCAGAACCCACACAGGTGCGTCCTCGCAGCCCACACCTGGCGCTGTCAGCCAGCCCCTCCCTCCCTTCCACCCTGCCCCCAGGGGAACCACTATTCTGATTTTTTTCCTCTAGTGATTAAGAACTGACATTTGTTTTTGCTAGTGAAGTTTAAGTATCTCAGAAAGACGTAAGAAAACTTAAGTGCTAATGGGTCGACTGTTCTCCCCCGCCCGGCTCACAGGGTCTTGACAATGCTCACAAACAGAGAGTGGCCGAGGTGCTGAACGACCCTGAGAACACGGAGAAGCGGAGGAGCCGCGAGAGCCTCAACGTGGACGTGGTCAAGTACGAGAGCGGCCCTGACGGAGGGGAGGAAGTGAGTATGAGCGTAGAGTGGAACGGGGTAAGTACAGTACACAGCCGGCGCGCGGGAGGCGCCGCCCTGCCCTCGGCAGCCCTGCCAGGCCTTCCTCTGTCCCTCGCTGACATCCTCCTGCTCTCACACTAAGTGCCCGTTAAGCTTTCTGTGAGTTCTTCAGTCTGCTAAAGCTGCGGTCTGCTACTTGTGTGAAGTGGTCGTTTTCTTCTCCTTGGGAGCCCATGAGAGCTGTTTGGCTTAACTCGGAGCACTTCAGTGCTGATTGAGTGTCCTGGCTACTTAGAGCATGATCCGTACTCCGGTTTCATGTTAATGTTGGCATCGGATAACTAACTGGCTTCTTTAACTCACCCATTCCATTCTAACACCAGTGCTTCTAACTAACTTCACTGACCAGGCTGCTCTGGATTTTGTTAGAATTAGTTAAAATGCCGTTTAAGTGGAATTCGTTTTTGGAGAACGGCAGCTCAGAAACGTTAGGGCGGCTGCTCTGCTTGATGTCGCGTATTCCCACCCGAGAGGGCGCCCAGCAGTCCGCGCGCTCCACACTGCCCCCCGGAGAGCTCCTGGTCCGGCCCACGTGCCGGTACTTGAGACAGGCTGCGCAGGCTCTGCGCTGGGATTTGCTGGCTCCCCTCCGGGAATTCTCGCCACCACTGTCCATCCAGCCGTTGCCAGAGAGCAGGTGGCCTTCTGGACATCATTCTCGTGAACTTTTGTAACACACGTAAATTTTTTGTACATTGAGCTGGTGTCTTTGGAATTTTGCTTTTATCAGGAAGAGTTGTTGAACGTGGGATTTAACCTATCTGGGGCACTACTGATTTAGTTTGGAAGATGTAGTAGTGCAGTTTGATTATTTGCATTGTATGGATGTTTTGCCAAATTGCATACTAGTTTGGGCCTTCTTATAATCTGTCTTACTTTCTGAATCTATTTATTCTTTAGGACTTTCCCTAACTGTAGCAATTTGGTAGGAGCTAGTATTCCAAATAAACATTTTATAAAAAATGTGAGTAGCCAGAATTTCAGGGAGAACATTCTCTTGACTGTCTTTATCTGGCAGCTCTCTTGCTTTGGTTCTTTCTGTGCCAAGACAACCAATCAGCATCTGCTTTGCCCACTCAGCCCAGGTGGGCAGCAGTCCAAAGCCAAACTGACGCCCGAGTGGTCCTTACTCCCGCCACGTTCTGTCCGAACTGTGTACTGTACTCTGCTTTTGGCTGCCGTGCCCCTGCATGCTTTGCGCAGAAGGGCCAGGCCCTTCTCCAGCCTCTAGAAGCCAGGATGCAGATTTTGATAACTTGAATGAAGTTTTGGAGGAACTTTCTCTTGAGACAGTATTTCTAGGTCCACATTTATATGAAATCATATGATGATAAAATTGACAGCTCAGAGTCCTGTTACAGTTTTAAAGATGGACTCAGGGCTGTTGGAGAACTGCTTTTATCTCCCGCGGCGGCACGTGCGGTCAGCCTCCTTATCAGGCCTGCGGGCTGAAGTGTCGATGCAGGGGGTGAAAGCAGCACTCCTCTGAACGCATGCTGAGTTTCTCTGTCCCTGTGTCCTGCTCACTTTGGGCGCGTTACTGTGGAGGACACACATCCCTGTGATTGGGCGTTTCCTTTCCCCGAGCAGCACGCTTGACTTTTAGACACTGGTGGCTTTGCATCTTCGGTGAAGTTCATCCCAGGGCACACTGGCCGCGGGTTGATTTACCGAAACCACCTGCGAATCTCACGTCTTCCAGCGCAGTGGTTCCCGCGCTCACTCTGCGCAGCAGACACAGCACTCCTCAGACGGAGTCCGAGATAAAGCGGGCGAGTTCGCCGAGGGCAGCCGAGGCCCCCAGCGCCTTCGCGGGAAGGCCTCGGCCCTCGAGCGACACCGCGCAGCTCTTGCTGGACAAGGCGGTTCTGAGCTCAACCAGATGATTGGAATTTTATTTTCAAAGTATAGTTTTGTTATTTAAAAAAGTCAATGAAGGCAGTATATACACTTAGATGTTTCTTTTTAATCAACTTAATTGAGGTATAATAACAACAAAAGAAGCCCATCTTAAGGGTCAAGTTTGATTTAGATATTAACACAATATAGCCCAGCACAGTGGTTCGTACAGATGTTAGAATAAAGTTTCTCATGCTGTTTCTGTTTAAGTGAAGATTTCCCTGAGATTGCAGAGAAAATGGTTTAAAACTGTTATTTTGTAACCTCTTATTTGTGGGTATCAAGACTTTTTTCAGTATTATGCAATTAAGATAAAATAGAGAAATAGATTAGGTGTTGAGGCAGATGTTAAGAATATACCTGTCATCTGTAACTTCAGGTTTCAAATTTTGGGTCTCATGAAGGTGGCTTCATTGTTCCATTCACTTACTTTATTAGAATAACTTGTTAGATATTTATAACGAGAAAATGCTATTTAGATTTTATTTTGTGTTAGGGTTCTAAATTAGATTTTAATTTCAAAAAAAGGTTTTGGCCAGGCTCAGTGGCTCACGCTTGTAATCCTAGCACTCTGGGAGGCCAAGGTGGGAGGATCGCTTGAGCTCAAGAATTTGAGACCAGCCTGAGCAAGAGTGAGACCCTGTTTCTACAAAAAATAGAAAAATTAGCCAGGCATGGTGGTGCATGCCTGTAGTCCCAGCTACTTGGGAGGCTGAGGCAAGAGGATCGCTTGAGCCCAGGAGTTTGAGGTTGCTGTGAGCTATGGCGATGCCCCTGTACTCTACGTTGGGCGACAGAGCGAGACTGTCTTAAGAAAAAAAAAAGGCTTCAATACGTCTTTAAAATATTGAAAACTGTCATAGGGAACACATTGTGTTGCTCTGTTGGGCACTCCCATCTTTAGCAGAGGTGACTGCAGGGCATGAATACAGCAGCTTTTGATAATAACCATGTACACAAGGTATTGGGCTTAATTTTTCTCAATATTCACAAATAACATTTAAAACAAGGGTAATGTGGTCAAAGAAAAGGCAAGCGAGGTTAATAGTAACTGCCTCCCATAGACTGAGTCATGTGTTATCAAAAGAATGCAAGGTCAGTGACAGGTCCTAGTCATTCATAGGGAGTGTTCGAATCAAAGTCTCGATGTGGGAGATAATTTGTTCAGGGAAGTGCAATTCTGTTCTTTTAAATATGTATTGTACAGACTATGATTAAACTACTTGCCAGTGTACCTTCCTTGACCGCATTTTTGTATAAAGTGTGCGAATCTGAAAGCCACTGTCATGATGAGTCTGAGTTCTCTTTTATCGTCTTGCTTCTGAAAATGCAGGTGCTGTGTATACACAAAGCCTTTTCCAGATAAAATTGGGCCTTTCAACCTCTGTCCACGTGGCTTCCGGTTAGCTGTGTGACAGGATGTGTCAGTCCCTGGCGCTAGGTCCCTACCGGGATGTGACAGCGCGTTGGGCTGTCTCGTTAGTGAGCAGCTGTCTTTATAGAGGTGGCACGAGACACGCACGTGAGTGACACATCCCACGTCATGGGGGCCCAACTCCCGGGGTCAGTCTTGCGGCTGCGCTGGCCATCGTCTGGTTTCCGGCTGCCAGCTCTGTGGGGTCCTTCAGCAGCAGCCCCAGTCTCCCCATTCTTTTCACACTGCTGCTGTGTTAAGATTTCTACGAGTTTTTATCTTTTTTTTGGCCCACCCAAAACTTGTGTAATCTACAAGTTTTTAATACACCAAATTGTTACCCAGGATTATTGGGGAATAGGATATATTGTTATTAGAAATAGATTAATTTTTATTTTATTTTTTATTTTTTATTATTATTTTTTTTAGAGACAGGGTTGCCTCAAACTCCTGGGCTCAAGCCATCCTTCTGCCCCAGCCTCCCAAGTAGCTGGGATTATAGGTGTGTGCCACCACGCCTAGCTAATGATTTTTATTTTTAGAAAATGATACTAGATAGACAACTAGAATATACTAAAAATAAATAAATTACTGCTTTATGTTTTTTAACCAGTACACTATACCATTCTATTTAGAAGCCCACCTTCGTAATGTGAATATTCTTTCATGGCAATGTAAGGAGATAGATGGCTTTGAAAGTGTTAGAATGCAGTGGAACCTCCCAGGCCCTCGAGCCCATGTTAAATAGAAATTGGCCTGAGTTGGGGGGCAGCCGGCCTTCCCACTGCTGCTTGTGGGCTGAGGTGCTCGGGTGGCGGGTGCAGGGTGGGTGGGCTGACTGGCCCGAGGGGGGCGGACCCGCTGCACTGCCAGCCCAGCCAGGGACATGGGGTGGGGTCTGGGGAGGGGCCTGGCCACCGGGAACTGGAAGGGGAGAGAGAAAAACATGAAATATTTTTGGAATCTGAATGAAATGAGTCTTCTATAATTCTGCCAGGTATCTAGTTCAGGTATATTATAAATAACATTAGTGTAGCACTGAATTTTGAAGTGAACAGCAAGAGCTGCGCTATTTATGGAACTATGTTAGCATCTTAGTATCTTTTTTCTGAAGAGCTTCAAGAAGTTATGTTTTCTTGTCCTCCCAGCATTCTTGAGGTGTTGGTAACAAGTTTTATTTTTCCATTTTAAAGATGAGAAAAATGAAGCTCGGGCTGGTTAAATGACTTGCTCAGCGTCCCATGGTGAGTCCGAGCGGGTGGGGCTCAGGTCCCCGCCGTCTGGCGCTTCTGTCGAGACCGTCGGCTTTCCACTCTGGCAGGACCCGGGATGCGTTGCTGCCGTGGAAATTTATTTTATTTTGGATTGTCAACTGCATGTTTAAAATGTGCTGTAGACTTTTAAAGTCCATGTTTCTTAAAGTTTCTGAAATGTCTAAAATGTGTTTTTAAGAGAACGAGGGTCATACCTGTAGTGTTTTTGGTCCCTGTAGATGTTTTCACTGCAGAATCTTTTATGTACAGTTACTTGTAAAACCTTTTACACTAAGTACCAAGGAGATTTCTAACAAGGTGTTGATCTCTACACACTCTAAAAGGGAGTTTTACTTTGGTGGCAACTGGGAGGCCCAGGGCCTGCTGTGCGGGGCTGGAGGAGCAGGCGGAAGGCCGTGCCCAGAGCCGGAGCCACGCGCAGCGCAGCCAGGCGGTGTGACCTAGAAATACTGTGACCAAGCTGTGCTAGGCGGAGCCTGCTGCCCTTCCGCACCGCGCCTCACGGGGGTTTTCTCTCTCCTTCTGTCTGACAGGCCTAGCCGCCCGCGTGGCTCTCACACTGTCTCCTGCATGACGGGCGGCGCCCCTCCAGCTTTCCTTCTCTCTCCAGTGCTGCCCGCTGTGTCTAGCAGTCCCCTAGGACCTGTCAGAGCTGCACCTCTCTGTGACTGGCCATTCCTGTCTGTCGGTGCTGCTGTCCTTTTGGGGGGTTCTTGGTTTCTGTATACATGTAGCTTTGCCAGATATGTACTTAGTAATATAAACTGTATTAATAAAACCCATTTACTGTGTAACACGCAAGTTTAAAAATTAAGAGCGATTAGCTGTTCACTCTGATAACAGGTAGTTAGAAGTGTCACGCAAGGTGTTATTACAATGGCATGACGGTGCCCTCTTGGCATAACTACGCCCGAGAGTGAGGCATGTGCTGCACGCGCTCCGTGGTACTTAGAGCCCGGGGAGCCTGCCTGGACCCCGGGCTTCCTAGGATACGCCCCAGTAGCATTTGCTGTGTAGTCTGAGTGTGAAATTCGGGCATTCTGCTTTTCTCTACTAATCTTTAAGTGCTCAGTGATTTGTGTATTTGTGTCTTTCTAACTTCTAATAAACTCACTCCAACTGACCTGTATCTTGGTTGTCTGTCTGCTTGGTAGAACTTCTCGCCTGTTCCATGGAATGCAGCCTGGCGTAGCTTCTAGAAGTAACGGGGAGACTGTTAATCTCACTAAGCGATTCATTCTGAGAATAAACATTGCTGAATACACATTTTCTTCACTCTGTGTTTTTGGTTTTCATGTTCAGATACTGTCAAATATTTTACTTATTAATGTCTGAATCAATTAAGATGAAAGCTGGGTACTCTTACCTGCAAGGTGTCTGAGGAATTTTAGTTATTTGTATAGAACAAAGATTTAATTTTCCAACCACATTTATAACCAACATTTAGTGCTACTGTTGTGTAAGATTTACTGACGGAAACAGTGCATCCGACTATTGCACTGAGATGAAATTGTGAAAAGGAAGTTGCCTCTGTCCTATCTGAATGTTTCGGGTCCTGTGCTATTACCTGGATCAGATGCCTACATATTTATTAAATGTGGGTTTGACTGCGGTGACATTCCTAGAAGCTGCCTTAATTTTCGTGAGACTCTGTGTGTTGTTTTTTTGTCTCAAAACAACAATATAGTTCATTTTCCTTTTGGGATGTGATTACTTTTGTTTGAATGTTTTCCTCATGTTCAGATGTTTTTATAATCATTTGATTATCATGAACTTAAAAAGGGTAATTTCTACTTAAAGTATATTTATGTACATGGCAAATTGGTGGCTTCCCCAGCGGGTCCTGACGGGCAGGGTCAGCCTTGGTGTGAATTCGTGTCTGCGTTCAGCTGTGCCTCTTGGGCGGGGGGAACCACCTGAGCTTCACGTTTGTTCACGTTTTTTTCAGGATGGCACTGGATCTTTAAAACGCAGTGGTTCCTTTAGCAAACTCCGGGCTTCCATTAGACGCAGCAGTGAGAAGCTGGTTAGGAAGCTGAAGGGAGGAAGTTCACGGGAGAGTGAGCCGAGGAACCCTGGGTAACTATCTCTGCCGGCCGTCCCGGCGCGCCTGCACGCGGGCCGTGGTGGGCGCTTCTCCTCCTCGCACGGATTTCTCACCCACAGGCTTCAGAAAAGACATTCCAGTTTGGTTCCTGTATTTTAGCAATGGGGAAGTTTAATAGTTTCCGTATAATTTTTTCCCAGGATAAGGTGAGAAATAATTGTGAAACTTCCTGTTAGTGGCTAAAAGGGCTGATAGCTTTAAAAGAAATTTATGGAATTCTTTTATTTTGTTACATGTTCGTAGAAAGCCTTAGTAGTGAAATGGGAAAATTTAATGTTTCTGACATTTAGCATTTTAAGTTTGTTTACTCTAGATGTGCATTATTTATTTTTTGAATTAGCTTTAGTTTAAATCCTTTAAAATTTTAATCTTTTAAAATCAGATGTTAGCTACAACTATATTAAATCTCATACAGATATAAAGGGAGAAAAATGGTTTTAAGTAGAAAGATCAGGCTGGGTGTGGTGGCTCACACCTGTAATCCCAGCACTGTGGGAGGCCAAGGCGGGAGCATCACTTGAGGCCAGGAGTTCGAGACCAGCCTGGGGTAACACAGCGAGACTTTGTCTCTACAAAACTAAACAGATAAATCACAATTGTAGGACTGTATTATATGGAGTTTCTTAGGAGATTTTCAAAACCTTAAGTTTTCCATATGTTTAAGAAAAGGTTTAAGTCATGGGTTGTAGAGTCTTTTGAACAGTAACATTTGAGTTGTCAAAGGAATTTGATTCTGAAGATGGTCTGTGTATCTGCTAAGGCGCATCAGAGGCCTGCGCGTTTGTGCGTCTCTGTTACGTGGTTAACAGACGCCCCGTGTCTGGGTGCCTGGGTTGCCTCTGAGATGCTGTTGGCTGCATTCCTCACGGAAGCACTCTCTCGTCTGTTCTTCTGCGTAACTCTAACTTCCTAAATGGTACCTACTTTTTAAAGATTGAGTTTTTTGTAAAACTCATACTTCAAAAGTGATCCCCTTTAAGTTCTGCGAGAAGAATTCTAATCATCTCAGGACTGTGGAACTGAGTTCCTTTGGAGAATGCACTGGAAATATTGAGATTATGTGCCTTTTCGGTTGTTTTGTTTGTTATTTTGTTTACCAGCTCATTTCTGTAGAGGGAGTTTTCAGAGCTCCATGAATGTTCGTTGTGAAAACCGCCTTGAAGATCCAGTGTTTGTGACCGTCTGGGCTTCCAGAAGTTGGTGCTGACTTAGCAGCAGTTTGCCTGTCATGAGACAAAAGAACTTTTCCTTGGCGGGGGGATAGGTTACACATTGCCTTTGGACTAGTGCTCCAATTTTAAAGTGTTTACAGACTACCAGAACTAAAATGATAGGTCTGCCTCTGTGAATTTTGAAAGATTCTATAAAACTCCTGGCACAAGGTCTGAAGAGTGGCGTGACTGCCGACTTTCCCTCCCTGTGAAAACCTGATGAGTGGCAGTGACCTGTGTACCTGTGTACGTCAGGAGGCCGAACAGCAGGCCGCACACGCCCTGCCCTCTGTGCCCAGGTCAGCACAAGTGGTCTGGGCCGGCAGCCCCAGCGCTGTGGAAACTTCTGAGAAAGGCAAATTCTGGAGGCCCACCCAGAGCTCCTGGACCAGACACCTGGAGGTGGGGCCTAGCACTCTGTTTGAACAAACCCTCCAAAAGATGTTTGAGAACTACTGGAACAGTTGATAAAAACAGTTACTCTTACTTCGAAAGATTTTTCAGTTTTATGCATTTTATGGAATGAAGTTTCCAAGGTCATTTAGAAAACGTCAGTCCACGCGAGTACATGTGTTCATTCCACATCAGTTCAGGTCTGCAGCGGTGCAGCGCCGTGCGTGTTGGTCACAGGTGGCGCACCAAAAGGTTCTGAGAGCCATGGTGGTTTTTGGTGCGGCTTTTTTTTTTTTTTTTTTTTTTTTTTGAGATAAGGCCTTACTCTGTTGCCTGGGGTAGAGTGCCCTGGCATGATCATAGCTCGCCACAGCCTTCAACTCTCAGGCTCAAGTGATCCTCCTGCCTCAGCCTCCCAAATGGCTGGTACTACAGGTACATGCCACCTTATCCAGCTAATTTTTCTAATTTTTTGTAGAGACTAGGTCTCGCTATGTTGCCCAGGCTCAAATTCCTGGGCTCAAGTGATCTTCCCACCTGGGCCTCCCAAAGTGCTGGGATTACAGGCGTGAGTCACTGTGCCTGGCTGAATGCGTATAAATGATGCAATTCAAAAGGATCAAAGAAATGTTGAGTCAAATTGTTCTTTGGTCTTGTAAGGTAAAGGGAGTTTGAGGAAAAGCGTTGTATAGCTTTCTTAGAAAGAGTTAATTGGCCATTTAAATGATAGCAAGAATAATCGAGTATGTCAGAATATCATTTACTTACGTGATTTGGTTTGATTTTTATACTTTGTTCTTGAGTGGTTCTAGGTAGAGAAAACCTTGTTTGGGACTCTAGCAGTGTTTGTACGACCTTCATTGGGATGCTTTTGTTTTGTCCTGGTTGGGATATTTTGAGGTGAGATTTGCTTGGGGATAAGTAAATTAAGGTCTTTGCTTTTGGTGTAGTTTATTCAGTGAGAAGTGGCTGAATGTCTGCCATTTGCCAGGTCCTGTGCTCCTGCTCTGGGACACAGGGGCGGGCACCCTGGGCTTTCCGTCCCCATGCCAGTGTCCCACACCAGTCTACCCCTGGCTGTGCCAGCCTCAGCCCCTGCCCTCGCTCACCCAGGAAGTCTGTGCTCGTGTCTGCTGTTCATGTCGTGTGCAGCTCTTGCTTAGAGTTACAAATCCTGCCGTAAACACTTACAAATAACCTCAGTGTCAGTTACTTTAGCTTCAGAATCTAAGGTGAGTTTATGTCCAAGGTCATCTGTGGTGAGGGTAAACATGACAGTGATTTTACAGCTATCCATAATTTAAATTTAGGTTATATAGGTCATTTGTAGGCTATACTATCACGTATTTTAAAAATATCAAATTGGAGGAAAAAGTAAATAAATATATAAATTCCTGTATTTCTTTAAATGGAGAGCCACGAAATTTGTTCTAAATTTTGGTTTCTAAGTAGAGAAATACTGGCTTCAGAGTTTATGTTACTAATGATAAAATTATTTTTCTTGCTCTTAATATAGAAAGATACATAAATTACAGAATATACGTATACATACATCACCTCTTAACAGCTTTGAGTGTCTCTCTTTTAAATGGTCCCTTACAGTGACGAATCTTACATAAGACATAGGGCTCCTTCCTGAAACTGATCAGGCTGGAGGCAGAGCCTCTCAGCTCCTAGGGGAGCCAGTTTTAAAAAGTGCAAGTATAGCGACACTTTGAGTTTCCACGTGGTCCTTTAAAACAAGCATTTTGCCGTGAAAGATGCAGAGAAATTGCTTTTTTCTCCTGGACGCTAAACAGAATGAGACCTAGGACTTCCCTGGTAAGGACTGGGCGGGATCCTAGTCGGACCAAGATGAAGGTCCCCTTCCCCCAGGGGCAGTCCTGAGGATCCCCCCGGTAGTGACAGAGGCCTTTGCGGGGATAGCTTTGCCTGTATTTCCTATTGCTGGTTGACCAACGTGCTGATCCGTTTGTCCTTGCATGTCCGTGTCGGGGTTGCAGCATGAAGCGCGCCAGCTCTCTGAATGTTCTTAACGTGGGTGGCAAGGCCGCTGAGGACCGTTTCCAAGTAAGGAGCCTACCCCGCCCGGTGCACATCCTGGGCTGCTGGGCTGCGGGCGCAGATCCACCTGGGCCGCCGCTGCTGTTCCAGCAGAGCACTGCGGACGTTTCGGTGTTTCTGTTCTTAGACAGATAGTCCGATAGTATCTTCATATTCTGCATAACTGTGGATCATGTGAATTGTGGGAGTGGTCACACTGAACCTTCTCAGTATATTGTTACAGTTAATGCTCTAATGATCCTCAAAAATAGTTTGACCTAATTAATTTATTGTTAAAGCAATACCAAAGCTTGACCAGTTATGAATGTATATGATTAAGTTATATGATTTCAGCCTCCGATAAGTTTATAACTAATTCATTGTCTAGTTAAGCTATTGTTCAGTGTTTTAAAACTATTTAGAACTTTACTAACACAGTGACTGGACATATCGTCACTTTGACACTAAAATCCTTAGCACTTATTCAGGTCGTCGACGTCTTACACAAACACGTCCTGTTTTGTTTGTTTCTCCCTCGCGTGCGGGAGTTTGGCGTCCCTTCTCCAGCATAGAGCTTCAGTTTTCCTTCCTTCCAACACCTGTATGGCTGTCGGGGCGAGGCCAGCCCTGCCCTGTTTCTCAGGTGCTCTGAGCCGACTCAAGCTGCTGGACTTGGCAGTCACTGCCCCTGTGCTGGTGCCCAGAGTGTGCGACGGTGGCCAGGCTTCCCGTCTCCTGCCAGTCGCCCAGATCCAGTTACTAGAACGTGGGCTGGTTGTCGACAGTACTGGGCCTCCCAGACAGGCCGCCCCTGCCCCCACCTGTCTCCCCAGCACCCTTGGGAGGCTGTTCACCAGGCCTCTGGGTGGCAGCTAAAGAGCTTGTAGGATGCTGGCAGCTTGCTTGAGGCACCCCCAGTAATGACAGGAAAAGAAGGTCTTTCTGTTTTACAAAGGCCTGTAGTTGACCCAGTCTTACACTGGCGTCTTGGTGTGTGCACGCGCACATTTGACCACTGGGACCCTGTGTGCTGCGTTACGCAGCGAGTGTTGCTAGGCTGAGGTCACTTGAATCTGGCATCATTTGAAGTACTGGTTAAGTATAATTTTTCCATTTGTTTTTTCACGCAGGAACGAAATAATTGTCTGGCAGACTCGAGAGCTCTGAGTGCCAGCCACACTGACCTGGCCCAGTGAGGGCCGGGCAGAGTAGGTGACCCTGAGTCTGACGGAGCATGAGGCCCTCCCAGCTCGGCCGCGCCCTCCCGCTGTGCCCGCAGGTGTCAGGCTCACCTTCCGTGGGCAGGGCTTCCTTTTCTAGATAGTGATGTCCACCCACCTCCTTTTAGAAAGACCCAGGGCCCCTGTGCCCCAGAGTTCTGTGAGTGCCCGAGAGCCGAGGCCTGTGTGACCCGGCAGGGCGCAGCCCGGGGAGGCAGATGTGGCGCTGGCAGTGGCTTCAGCACGTTTGGACTCGGCCTCTGCTCACGGACATTGTTGTACCTTCTGCCTGCCGCCTTTTTGCCGTGACGCCAAACTCTGTTTTAAATTTTGAGATTGTAATGAGGCTGTACATTAAGAATCTGAAACTTAAAAGTGCATCTTTTTCAAATGATAAGCATTAGTGATCTGACCTGCTGCAGTAGCAAAGCCTGAAGTTTAGGGGCCAGTGGTTATAAGAAATGAGAAAATGAGTCACTTCCTCCAGGGCTTCACTTCTTCTGGGTCTGTTTCTGAAGTCACAGCGTCTGTGGCCTTGGACGCTCGCTGGGTGTGTGGCTCTCTGGGAGCATCTGGGGTCCCACTCCCACCTCTTCTCAGCAGGTTTTCTCTCTCCTGGTGGCCCCTGGTATACCAAACACATGGAGATATATGTTTGATTTTTAAAAGCTTATTCTTTATAGAGTTAAGTACACGGGGTGGATTTTGACAGGAACGTGACAATCCACCCGAAGGCCTCGTTTCTGTAAGGCCTGGTAGTCTGTAAGACCAGCCAGCCTGTGAGTCAGGGAGAGCAAACAGATGACCAGCTCGTTGCAGATGAGAGCAACCCTCGGAGACTGCGCGCAGCTGGAACACTGAGACGCATCCTCTGGGCTCGAAGGGAGAATCTGACGTCCTGGCCAGTGATCGGTCTGAAACGCTGAGCGTCCGTCAACTGGCAGGTGTTCACTTTGCCTTCACAGCACAGGTGGTGGCACAGGGAAGGCGCCTCTTTCCGTTTGCTCCCAGCTTCTCACACGTCGGGCAAGAGGGGTGGGAGCTCCCCGAGGGGCATGTGGCCTGGGGGCTGCCCCTGCACGGCCCCCAGCCAAGTGTGGACATGGGGCTGACACTGGAATTAGCAGCCCGGGGTTTTGTTACATGGCTAGACCTTAAAATATCCTTAAAAGTTCTATGTCATTTAATATTATCCCCTGTGACAAACTGCTGTTCGTGTAAAGATGTTTGTTGCTGGCGAGTGCTTGGCATTAAGGCTGCCCCGTCGGCCTGACACTGTCCCCGAGTTGGTCACCTTTGGCCATGGCTCTGTTTCTGAGGCTCTTGACTTCCATTTTTGCAGCTTCTGATAGATGAGGAATTTATTTTCTTAATGCGCTCTAGAGGTGTTTAGAAAAATTTTGTGGCTTGTGAGAAGCCGCCCAAAACAAGAGAAGAGGGTAGAGCTGTGTCCCCTCACTGATACTGTGGCTCCTAAAGACCACAGCGTAGGAGCGTTGTGGGTGCCTTGTGACAGTTGGGAGGGCCGAGGGGCTCCCTTCCCCAGCCCCCAAGAAGTCTCTTCTCCAGGCGAGAGCTGAGGCAGTCTTTGAAACCAGACCGTTTCCATTAGCGACAGTTCTCTCTGGGAGACAAAGGGCGTTTAGAAAGAACAAACATGGGCTGAATGCAGGGTTGCATTTCAAGCTCCCGACCGGCCGACAGCAGATGATGCAGCCGTGGTGGGGCCTGGCCCGGACCCAGCTTGCGTCGCCTTTGCGGTGCTGTGGGAACAGAAGCAGGTTCCGGGTGAGAGAAGCCAGACGGCCTCCGTGGCCTCCACGAAGCCAGGCCGAAAAGAAAAGCTCAGGTTTCAGAGGGGAGAGCTGCGTGGCAGGCTGCAGTTTCTGGGTTCTGAACTTGGGTGACATGATAAAGGAAGTGGGTTCTAAGCCGTTTCCAGTCCGGTGGTCTGAATTCGGACATCCTGGGAGAGAAGTGCGGGCCGGCCATCCCTCCTGTTTCCTTCTGATGAGGGGACCCCAGTCGAGAGCCAGCACCTGTTTCTTCGCGGTTTCCGTCACATAAATGTACACGTGACCAGCGGCAGAGGCGGTGGGCGAGAGCCGAGGTGGCCTCTGCGCAGCAGTGCCTGCCGTCCTGGGTCCTGTCCCGGCTCCAGCGACTGTGCCCAGTGGAGTCTGTCCAGGTGGACATCCTGGGGAGCTGTGGCCAGCGGCGCAGCTGACGTGGCGCCAGGCCCCGCGGGGTCTCTGAGGCACAGGCCAGCCCAGGGCAGTGCTTGGTCTTGTGTTTACAGCATTGGAGGAATTCAGATAGTGGTTTTCTGGAATTAAAAATAACTGTTTGGTTAGAAAGCTGCTAGGAATATTATGTTATTAGAAATTCAGTATTTATAGTAAAATTTATTAAATGTTGCTAAGGATATATGTTTACAGTTCCTAGAACAGAGTTTTCCAGTGTCATAACTTTGTGGAGTTTTCTTGGAAGGCACGTTACATATGTGAAACTAATATCTGTTAGTTCATATTTGCACTTACTTTGAGCAATGTGTGCCCTATGCTCAGATTCCTGAAAACTGTAACGTGGCACCTAACAGCACTGACCAAAGCAAGGCTGCAGCCGGCTCTGACTTTCCGGATTAGCAACACTGTACACAGCTGGGCCAGCAGTTTCAGGACTGGCACGTAGATGTCTGTACCTCCTGCTGACAGTTAGTTCCCCGACTCTGTGGGGACGAACTTCAGCGGTGGTGTGTGTCATGCTACGAGGGCTGCAGCTCTCCGAGGTCAGCAGATGGCCCGAGGGAGGGTCTTAGAGAGGCCTGAGGGCCCCGGGCGGGACCAGGGCTCCCCAGGTGGGCCTCTGCTCTGCCCTCCTCGGGTGACCCGTGGTCCTGGGATGACCTAGAGGCCGACCCCTGCAGACATGCTGGCTCTGTGGTGGGGGCACCGCTGGGAGGGTGAGGCCCCTCACCCAGGGCAGGTGCCAGCTGTGCTCACAGGCACGTCTTCTATGAAATGTACCTGTCTCGGAGCTGGAGTTTTATCTTCCAATTGTCGGTATAACTTGCCTAGAAAAACATTTGGAATTGTTTATATTTAATTACAAAAATAAAGTGTTTTATTTTCTGGTGTAAAGTCCCTGCACATTTGCAGAAAAGCTGTTTTATAAAAATCCAATCCCAAAAATGTCTTCTTGCTATCTTTATGCCAGGGATTAACATTTCTGGGGCTGTAGGGAGCCATGACAATGTGATGACGGTGTTACATGGGCTGCCCGCCTGGACGCAGGCCCAGACGGGACCCACCTGCGCGGCGCGGGAGTGCGCCGACCCCAGCCCTGGCCGGCGAGTGCCCTGAAGGCTGAGCCTAGGGGCCAGCGTCTGCCTCAGGCTTGTAGGAGAATAGTCAAGCTACTGGGCTGCCCTGTGCCTCAGTTTCCCCACCTAACAGCAGGGGCACGGAAACAGTACCTTCTTCAGTCCCAGTGAAGAGAACTGAAGCCCGTGTGCATAAATTACCGAGCACTGCCCGCAAGCAGCGAGAGTCAGGCGCTGCCACTGCACGCACTTAGCCCGTTTATTTATCAGAGGCCTACTCCATGCCAGGCACTCCATGAGATGGTCACAGCCCTGCCTAAGAGGCCACACCCGTCGGTGATCTCTGGGCCTTGTGTCTCTGGTCAGATTCCGGAGTCCGCAGCCAGATGTTGTTGCCGGGAGGCTCTGCTCTCTGGCTGGAACAAGGCCTGGCCACAAGTGTGGGTCTGGGCCTGCAGTGGCCCTGCCAGGCGTCCTGCCGCATCCGCGCCAGGGTGGATGTTGCCCCAGGCCAGGGCTGCACTGACCTCCAGAACCCTGGGGCCAGGCTTGGGGGCACCGAGGACACGCAGGACGCTGCCTTCGGTTACAAATCAGATCCTCTCTGCACACAGCAGTTTCCCAGCAGAGCCCCGAGGCTGCCTGTGCGCCTTGGGCCGGTGGTGTCGGTGGCGCGAGTGACGCACAAGTCCAGTCCGTCCCACTCCCACCCCTTCTGGACTTGCAGCCTGAGGGTGGCTTGATGCACTAAACTCAGGTCTTAGGGGTGAGGTGTCTGCCCGTGGGGAACCAGCTGACTGCAGCCCACTGTGGCCTGAGCAGTAGGGTGGGCTTTGGGAGGGAGACTGAGGACCACCCTGCCTGGAGGAGGGGAGGCTGCTTCGGGCAGGGCCCCAGGCCCAGGACAGGCTTCGACCCGGCTCCTGGTTGGTGTCAATGTGGAGAGCAGAACCGGGGCAGCAGGGAGCCACCGTGGACACCCCGGTTACCGGCCCCAGTGCATCAGCCATCCGCAAGGGCCGGCTAGGCCGTGTGGGAACCAGCGCCGAGGCCCAGCAGGCCGGGCAGAGGGGAGAGCAGCCCGTGCCGGGTGGGGAAGGAGGGCCTGAGCTAGGGGCTATGCCAGGCCCAGGCAGCCTCTGCCAGGTGGGGAGTCTCAGGCCTGGCCAGGCTGTTCTGTAGCCACCACCGTGTCAGTGGCACTCGGTCCCAGGCGTCCCTCGCACCCCTTCTGCGTTGACCGTGTAGGAACACGAGGAGGAAGGCAGGTGGGGGGCGAAGAGCACTCGCAGGGTCCGGCCAGTCGGGCCAAGGGTGGCCTCCTCGTCCCGGAGCCGGTCTGCCATCAGTCTCACAAGGAGCTGGTCGGCCCAAGTGATGCCGAGGGCTGGACAGACGCGCTCGTCCCAGGAGCTGGGAAAGAGAACAGGCCCGATGCAGAGGACACCTGGCAGCCTCACACCCGCGCACTGAGGTGCACCCGAGATGCAGCCACACTCACCCCGGTGGCCTGGGCACAGTAGCCGGCTCCTGCACCACCTCCGTCACCTGGAAGATCCAAATCTGGGTCAGCTACAGCAGCTGAGGGTTTTCCTGAAGTTCCCAAGTTATCAACACAGGGAGGCACAAGCTGCCGCCCACCCATGCTGGCTCTGCTTCCCCTGGGTCCTTGCCCGGCCCACCTGGTTGATGCACAGCACAGGGCTCTGGAAGGCGCAGCTCAGCCGGCGCAGTGTGGCCCCCAGCAACTGCAGACGCCTGGCCCTGGGGGCCGAGGCCTGGCCGTCAAATTCACAGCGGAATGGAGCTGCCACCGAATCGATGACCACCAGGCGGGCCATGCCCCGAGACAGCAGGATGGGGACCTTCTCACTCACACACTCCAACAAGGTGTCCTGTGGCACGAGGGGACAGCAGTCACCCCACTGTGGCCCACAGCCTTCCAACACAGCCCTGCCCGCTGCCTCCTGCCCAGCTGGGGCCAGTGCTGCACCCGAGCCCAGTTCTGTGCTGGTGGCCCACCGCTGCAGCCCTCTTTGCGTCCTTGGGGGTGTGGCCCCTCCTCACCTTATGCTGTGGTCTGCCCCCTTGTCCCCCCTCAGGTCAGCACAGTGGCCAGTGCCCTCCTTCAGTGGCCCCACACCAGGTGCTGAGACCACTTGGACTCAGCCGCATCTCCAAGGCCAGCCTGTGAGTGCCTGGGGCAACTGGGTGGTGCCCTCATCAGGCAGCTCTAGATCTTGCCCTGCCTGGCCACTCAGCAAGGGGGGGGCAGATGCCCTCAGGCTGTCACCCAGGCCAGTCAGGATGGCCTGCTTCTGGAGCGGGGCGGGGCAGCGCCCCAAGTGTGCAGGGGCCAGGCTGCACCCAGGTGGGGCTGCGATGGAGACACCCGGGGCCAGCCCCTCCCTTTCCCCAAGGCCTCAGCCCTGTGTCCTAAGCAGCCCTGGCCTGGCGAGGGGTGGAAGCACTTCCTGAGGAGGGCAGGTGTCCTCAGGCCTCCCTTTTGGAGCCCTGCGCCCCACAGAGCTCCAGCAGAGCTAGAGGCTGCGGAGGCGGTGGGGAAGGAGCATGTGGGAGGTCGGACAGCTGCTCCTGGGCACCGAACTGGGCAGGATTCAGTCCTCTTGGGCCTTGCCAGTTGCTCTGTGGCCGTAGATGGGGGCTGGGCAGGCCTGGGCACAGACTAGGGTGGGTGAGGGGCTCCCACGCTGCCCCTTGAGTGCAGGGCCTGCAGCGAGCGCTGGCCGCGTGTCTGAAACTCTGGAGACGGTGGAGGGTGTGCTGCCAGCCCCCACTGAAACATGTCTGTGCTTCGTCTCCAGGGCGTCCCCAGCTGAGCCTCTCTTTGTGGAGAATGACAGTGGCAGCAGCAGCCTAGAAGATGCTTCTGCTAACGTGAGCTCTGTGCCCCCTACGTCCCGTGAAGCAGGCAGAGTGGGTGCGCGGGGCCAGGGAGGGATTTCGGGCACTGGGTCTCCAGCGGGGCCTGGCTCGGACGACCCAATCCTGCCACGAGGGCCCAAGGAGGCGGAAGGGGGTCGGGGTGGTCCAGGTCCTGCTTATGCAGAAGCAGGGGCTCTGTGTCCGCACCCACGGCCTCCCCGCTTTCAGGTGCAGACCCCTGGCGTTCCAGGGAGTAGACACCGAGAACGCGAGGGTCCCCCGCGACCTCTTGGCCCCAGGGAGGCGTGCACCCAGCAATCCCATTTTCTAGGCAGGTTTGGGGTGCGGGGTGCCCCCAGAGAGCTGGTTCCAGAACAAGATTTAGGAACACCGCTGCGAGGTCTCTGCGGCCTGTCCTGACCTTTGGCCTTCTCTTGCAGTGACCCCTGCCTGGCCTGCTCCAGGACGAAGCTGCTGTGCAGGCCCCGGAGCTGCCCAGGGACAGCCAGGGCGAGGCTGGGAGGGCCTCTGGCTGGAGCCTGCAGCCCTAACGCCACCTGTCCCCGCCCACGTGCGCGCGGGCGCCACCCTCAGCCACCGCAGCAGGGGACCTGGAGCAAGGCCAGTGTCTGTCCCGGACCTGCTGGGCCCCCGAGGGCCACTCCCCCGCATTGTGTGTGATAATGTATTCTATTGTAAATTTTTTTTAAATTAAAAGTTTATATGCTTTATGCTTTACTCAAAGTTATAACCACTCTTAAAAGTGGGGGAGGCCCAGGCAGGGGCCCCCAGGTCGGTGGCACCGTGGGCGCTCCCCACGCACGCGGCGCCACTTCCTCATTTACTTCCGGTGTGCGGGTCATTCCCGCCCTTCCCGTTTTCCTTGGGAATCCTTTCCCGGCGGCGGGGAGGAGCCGGGGGTTCTTTCCCGCTGGGGTCCCTCCCCCAGGTCCCTCCCGGGAGCCGCGTGGCAGTGCCGTGCGGGGAGCCCTGGGCCTCCTGCTCGGAGGCGGGAGGGGCGGTCCCCACGGCCCCCCGCCCGGAGCGCCTGTGCCGGGACGGACGACGCGCCCGGGTAAATCTGAACTCCAGGTACCAGTAGTGTTGGCCTGAACCCGGGGCACCCTGACTCGCGGACGCGGCGCTCCTGCCGGGCCCACGGGCACAGCGCCCGGGCCGCCCCGCACGTCCTCGCAAGTCCAGGCTCCGCAGGGAACCGCCACGTCCCTTTTGCAAGAAGCCACACTCCGGGTCTGACCCGGTTCTCCGCCCCCAGGGGCGTCTGATCCCCGCCGCCTCCAGCCAGAGCCCCCGCCCCTGCCGTTCTGAGTGGCGGATTCCCCGCCGCTGCGCGCGCCCTGCTCCTTGGCTGGAAACCGCCGTGTCCCCCACGAAGTCTGCCCCACCTGCCTTCACGGCAGTCACTGAGTTTTTAACACTTCCCTTAGTGCCCGCGGGAGAAAGCGCGGGACGCTCACCACGTCAGCCGCGTGCTCCACGAAGACCTGGCTGCCGAATCTGATCCTCCGGACCACCTCCCCGGGGACGTCCGCGCGCAGCTGCTGCTGCCCGGCGATGAGCTGCTGCAGCCGCCTGTCTGGGAAGGCGTCCTCCGTGCAGATGTAGACGGCCCCTGCGAAGCCCGCGCCGCGTGCCCAGAGGGTCTGACACAGGCCTGTGGCCGCCACGCAAACTAAACGCGAACGTCTCCCGCCATTCTCTCTCTGCCCTCGCGGGTCCCCACCTCCACCTGAGGAGGGGCAGGCTGGTGCTGGTTCTCACTCCCACCTGCGCCACCCTGCCTGCCAGGCAGCCCCTAGGAAACACGCTGAGCCTCCACCCCCGCCCCGGGGTGGGTGCTGGGCCTGTTCTGGGCGCCGGGCCAGAATGGCCAGGTGGCCGCCTCTCCAGGCCAACCCTGTCTCTCTGTCCCACCACCCCTTTCTTCCCCCATCTCCCTGGCCCTATCACGGGGCAGGGGAGCAAGTGGAAGTATGGGGCCAGCAGACTTGCAGGAACACCCCCTCCTGGACACAGAGACCCTCAAGGCTCCACCGAGCAGATGTCCCCTCTATTCCACTCCAAGGCTCCCCTGCAGCCTGGGCTGTGGTGATACCTGTGTCTTCGCTGCGGTGTGAAAAGCCAGTAATGACCAACTTAGTCACCTGGAGCCTCCACAGCCCCTGGGGCAACACACCGGCCTGGCCAGACCCTGCACCACAGAATGCGCCGAGAATCCCACAGCTGCAAAGGGCCAGGGGCCACCTGAGACAAAACCTTACATCTGTGAGCAACGATTTTCAGCAGATGCCAGGACAATTCATCGGGGAAAGAATACCTTTTCAACAAATCGTGTTGGGACAACTGAATATCCATATACGAAAGGATGAAATTGGACCCTTACCTCACACCATAAACAAAAGTTAAATCAAAATGTATCAAATATGAGAGCGAAAACTATAAAACTCTTAGAAGAAAATATACAGGTAAGTCTTCATGACTTTAGATTAGGCAACAGTTAAGATACAACTCCAAAAGCACAAGTAACCAAGGAAAATAAATTGGATTTCATAAAAATGAAAAATGTTTGTGCTTCAAAGGATGCTGCCAAGAAAATGAAAACACAACCCAAAGAAAGACTGTTTGCTAATCATGTATCTGATAAGGAATTTGTATCCAAGATACATAAAGAATTTTTATAACTCAAAATCGGCAAAGGATCTAACAGACATTTCTCCAAAGAAGACACACGAATGGCCAATATGCAAAAGAAAAGATGCTCAACAGCATTAATGATCAAGGAAATGCAAGTTTAAACTACAGTGAAATTCCATTTCACACCCACTAGGGTGGCTAAGATAAAAAGGCAGGTGTTGGTGAGGATGGGGAGAAATGGGAGCCTTCACCAGTGCTGTGGGAATGTACAATGGCACAGCCGCGGTGGAAGAGTCTGGCAGTTCCTCAAAAGGTTAAACGGAATCGCCACATGATCCAGCAATTCCACTTCCAGATACATGTGCATAAGCCTAGAGAAGCGCAAACGCACGTCCACTTAACGACAGCACGTGAGTGTTCCCGGCAGCAGCGCTCACGACCACCAACAGGAGACGGGAATGCCCACCCACCGCTGAGCGGGTAAACACGAAGTTCCGACTCGTGCTACGTGAACCCTGGCGACACTATGCCAAGTGGAAGGAGCCAGTCACAAAAGGTCACAGTGATACTGTATGATTCCACTTATGTGGAATGTCAGGAGAGACAGAAAGTACAGGGGTCGCTGCCAGGAAGAGTGGGAGTGCGTGCCAATGGGTAGGGGCTTCTTTTTGGGATGATGAGAATGTTCTGGAATTGGATAGTGGTGGTGGCTGTACAACCTTATGAATATGCTCAAAACCACTGAACTGTACATTTTAAGAGTGAATTTTTACGGTATGTGAATTACATCTCAATTAAAAAAACCAAAAAACGAGGACAGCCATGAAGCTCTCCCAGCTGAAACTGTCAGAGTTCAAGAGCGAGATGGGAATCCCGTGGCAACACCACCACGTTTTATAAAAACGAAGGAGCTACTAAGAAACATGTTCACTCTGCTTGTGGCTCACATCTTGAAAAACTTCTTGAATTTTGAACCCTTGAGAGACCCGAGCAGCCGGGCTTCGGAAGCCTCCCTCAGGCCGCGAGAGTGCCCGGTCCAGGAGCGCGAGGACCCGGCCACCCCACCATGCCAGGCTGCAGACCACACTCCTCCCGAAAGGACACGCTGCGTCCTTCCTCCCGCACGCCTGGCTCTGTGGGCCGGGAGTGCACAACCATGGGGTCCACAGCTGCGTGCGCAGCCCGTGACCGGGCCCACCTGCCCTCCCACACGCCCAGCCTCCCTCCCCTCCCCTTCTGGAAGGAGGGCAGCAAAGCAGCCGCACGGAAGGAGGGAACGGCAGGAAGAGCCCGGGAGCACCCGTTATCCATCCTTGATGGGAAGCTGCCCAAACAGAGAAGGCCCCCAGCCCCCGGGGCGGGGGTAGCCACTCACCAGCCTCCAGGCCTCCGTGCCGCCGCGGGAACTGCACGGCCAGGCAGAGCTGCAGCGCCAGCTGGGTCTTCCCGGCAGAGCTGCGGCCGGCCAGCTCGGTGATGCCCGCCAGGGGCAGGCCGCCGCGGAGGAGCCCGTCCAGGACCGGGCAGCCCAGGCTCAGGCGCTGGTGCTGCTCGGGGAACCTCTCCTTCTGCCGGTGCAGGTGCAGCGCTGCGGGCGGGGGTGGTGTCAGGCCCGGCTATCCTCCGAGACCACTGGCCTGTGGGCGAGCTGGGGGCTGTGGGAGGCGCTGGCCACCTTCCCTGTGTGGCCAAGGGACAGGTGACCGTGGACACACGGGGTGGGCAGGGTGCTGAGGGCAGGGAGGAGGCTTAGACTTCTCAGCAATTGCCGGGAACAATCCGCCTGCACGTTCTCCCAAGGAAGGACGCGTGTGCCGCGGAGGGCCAGGGCCAGAGCTGGAAGCCTTCTGCCAGCTGCTTCCAGAGGGACCTGGGGCTCCTGACAGCCCCAAGAGGATAATCTCAAACTGTGATGGTCCCACGGTTGGTTAACAGTTTTGAATAGGCTTTAAACTGGCCCAGACATCAATGATGTAAAACATAAAATCCACGCGTAAGGCAGAGCCTGCGGCAGGCGGCACAGCCGTGGCCCCTCTGGGTGCCGCAGCCTAACTCTGGTCATAGCCTCTTGGCACCAGGGCCTTGGAAAAGCCATCTGATGCCTCCTCCTCTGTGACACCAGGACTCCTGGGGCGAGGCTCCAGGTGGGACACGTGGCGCCAGCCGAGCTGAGGGATGGCATGGGGTCACTGGGCCAGGAGGGCCAGACCCATCCGCTGCTCGAGCCCTGCCCCAAGAGGAGTAGACATGTGACAGTGGCAGTGGCCAGGAGCCCTGTCCAGACTGCTGAGCAGAGGGGGCCGTGGGTGCTGGCCCACCGCAGCAGTCCCAGATTTAAGGTGATCCACAGGGCCCTAGGGACCACTGAGCCACCTGCCAGGGCAGGAGGACCCCATGCTGCCACGCAGGGCCTGCTAGGCTCGAGATGGAAACCCTGCCTGGCCAGGGGTCGCTGGGAGCCAGCAGACCGGACTCCCTGACAAGGGAACTGGCCACCCCTCCCTCACCTGCAGGCCTGGGGGCCACCTGCCAGGACGGCTGAGACCCGGGTTTTCTGCACATGGTGGGGGGACCACAGGCAGGTCCCTCTGCTGCCCCAGGCCTCTCTGGCCAGGAGCCCATCCCAGCTGCTGTACTTTGGGTGCCACTGTCCTATCTTCCGCCCCCTGCAGGCAGGCCAGAGGGGCTCTCGCTCCCACTGCTGCCACGCGGCTGCCTCCCGCGCCCCCACCTCATCCCTTCTCCTATGGCCCGAGAAAGTGACCCAAGGAGCAAGGGACCCTAGGCCCTGCAGCCCTTCCGTGTCCACCCAATGCGTCCTCTGATCTGACACTGTGACCACGGCCCATGGAAGAATACAAGTGAGACCGGAACTCCTGCACAGCGAGGTCGTTCCTTAGGTGGAGTCTTTGCACACAGCCCACACCCTGCAGCGCGTGGAGTACGATGACAGACCCCATGGCAGCAAAACCCCAGGCCACCGGCCAGCACTGACATGCTCACGCCCACCTGTGAGGACGCTGCCTCCCCGCAGGTGTAAGGAGGCTGCTCTCAGCACGTGCTGGACATCGAGGCTGGACAGGGCGGTCACTCTCTGCAGGTCTGGTCCAGAGAAGTGCAGGACCTCCTTCACTGACCTCAGTCTGGCTGAAATTACAGACAGGGTTCAGGGAAAAGACTCCAGTGGCACAAAGCTGCACAGCAAGGATAGGTGCTTCATAAGAACACGGTTGACACCAGCACGGAGGTTTCCGCCGCCCACCCGCGGTCCGCACAAACGCTGCCGTGGGGTGCTGGGGGCAGCGGAGGGGACACATGGGGTCAGTGGGGTAGCAGCTCAGAAGCAGAGGTCGAAGGTCCTTAGGACTGCTATTTTGACAGGCAGGTAAATAAGTTAATTTTGGGCCTGGATAAGTATATCACTTCTAATTTCAAACTAGTAGAAAGAAAAAAAAATGTTACAAATACATCCAAGCAATCCAGAAGGTGGGGAGCGAGAACACAGGGCACCCCAGGACGTAAGGCAGTGTCCAAACCCAGACCGGTCAGAAATCCCCCAGGAGGCGACAGAAGGCGCCAGTTAAGACAGTGTCAGACTGGACAAAAGAAAACAAAACACGACCACTGATAAGCTCTTTGAAGAAGCTACACAGAAACATCAGGTGACGAAAGGGTAGGAGTAAAAGCTCAGGCAGGAGCTGTGGAGTCAACAAAGCGTGTTCACGGGAAAAGCTGTGTGGGAGGAAGGTTCTGTCAGGGCGGCCAAGGGCTTGGCCTGGGACCGGGTCTGTGGCAAGACGGCTCCCCCTGTCGAGCCTCAAGGCCCAGCCCCCTTCACAGCCGGAGGTCCGAGGCGCTTCTGGAAAAATTCATTTTCTGAGAAGAGACACAGGTGAAAAAGGAGTCCCTGGCAGAGTCCGTCCCCCTGCTCTGTCCTGGGTTGCAGGCGTCCTGTCTGCAGTGTGGCAGCCACTCTGTGATCCTGAGGCTGCGAACAGGAGAATAAAAAAACAATGGCCAAGGATGGAGGAGCGGCACAGCGCGCCTGGCCCGGTCACCACCTGCTGCACCTGCCTCCACCTGTACTCAGGGTTCCTTGCTCTCCTAGTGTTCTGGCGTCCCCAGGAGGTGGGGAGAGTGAGGACAACGGCCTGCAACGGGGCCGGGGTAGGGCTTGGGATGGAGCAGCAGGAAGACACCAGGGCAGGAGGGCATTTGGGGAAGGGCCAGTGGTGCCACACAGGCCCACTGGAGGAGGTGGGGAAATCCGTGTGAACTACACGGAACACTTGGCAGAAAACGAAGCGGCAACTACTAACTCTGGGCGCAAACAGTTCCCCGCCCCCACCACGCCAGGCTCGCCAAGGGCTCGGTCACACCCCTGACATGACCCCAGCTGCGTCCTATGGGGGCAGAGGCAGCCACGGGTATCAATAGCGCCAACCATCAAACACGGGAATAAAAGCACAGTACTGAGGAGCCCACATGTAAGTATTTTTAAATCACTAAAAGCGCTAAAAGACTCCTAAGTGATTCCGTTTCACTTTTTAGACAATATGCACCTATTACTTTGATAAAAATCAAATTAACTTTAGACAACAGAAACACAACTGGAAAACCCGCAGCATGTCCCAGCACTGGTGCAAGCAGGACCGGGTGACCTGTGGGGAAGTGTCAGCAAAGGGAGGCAGTCCCAGGCGTGGACAGCCAACGTTTTGTTAACTTGCGTTACATGAAGTGTGCACGCACGCCCACACGTCTTACATCACGTTGCTACTTTGTATAAATATAAACAAACATACCTTTCTTAATTGCAGCGATAATTCTGGGGTTCAGGTCCAGTAGATCCAAATCCATTTCTTCAACAGGTTGACCACCAAATTCCGAGGTGCTCGCCCACAGGTCAAACCGCCTGCAGGAGGCCCACGAGCCAGAGAAGTGAGGGTGAGCGTGCCAGGGAAGGGGTGTCGCTCCCCACCTGCCGTCCTCACCGTCCGCGGCCACCTCTCACGGGGGACGGGAGACGTCACTGCACCGCGAACACCGGCTCTGTTAGCGTGATCTACCTCCAAGAATTATCTGGTAATTTAGAAATCTGCACTCATTCCAGACACTGACGCAGCTTAAAAAACACCCCCAGCCCACCATCGTTCTGAAGGTCAAGACGTGACGATTCGTCCCCACAGGTGTTTACTCAGCCGTGAAGAGAAATGATTAATGTCCTTCGCAGCAACTTGGAGAGAACTAGAGACCATTAGCAGAAGTGAAGTATCTCAGGAACAGAAAAACAAACACTACGTGTACTCTCTAGTAATTTGAAGCTAATCGGGGGGCACAGAGAGAAGTAAAGTCATTGGAAATCCAGAAGGGGGAGGGGAGGAGGAGAGGGACAAAAACCTACCTAACAGGTACAATGAACACTGGTGACAGGCACACTTACAGCCATGACTTAGGCATTACAGAAGTAATCCATGTAACAAAAACATTTGTACCCCCTTCAAATTTTGAAATTAAAAAAAAAAAAGGTGTTAGAAGTACACCCTCCCCCTGGCTTCCAGGTGAGCTCTCCCCGACTCATCTCTCCTGAGATGGGGACAACGTATACAGCCCCAGATCTACTCATACTGGGCCACTTGACTGAAGTATCTTTTGCATTTTCCAGTTTAATTTCCCTTAAATGTGTTTCCATGAGGATTCTGGAAAGAGTGAAAGAGGTGAGCTTGGGATTTTGTAGGGTGCTCAGGGAATCAGCCTCATCGGCCACCAAGCTGTTTCAGCACACAATGGAAGACTGTCCCGCAGGGCTGGAGGAAGGCCGTGCCAGCATGTGGGCAGCCCCCTCCTGGGAAGGGGAGCCCCTTCCACAGCCTGAGGCCAACTCAGCCTGTGGAGAAACGCTTTTCTCCCCGCCAGCCTTGGCTGGCTGTGCAGGGACTCAGCCCAGGGTCACGAGAGCCTTTCCAATGGGCCTCTCCGTGTTCCCCCAAACAGCCAGGCCGGGAACGCAGAGTGCGTGCCAGGAAACGCTAAGGCCAGCGGCCTCGAGGGCAGAGGTCAGGGTCAATGTCCACTAGGGAGGCCCAGCACTGTCAGCTACAACTCAGCTGACAGAAGGCGAAGCCACTGTGGACTCTGAGGCGTCCCCTTGCAACACTAGAAGGTGACATGGGCCTGAACGATATATTGGTTTTGAAGCCTCAGGAACCAGGTCACTTGCATTCCTACATTCTCACAGTCAGGCCTGGCACTGGCAAAGCTGAGACGTGGAGCAGGGACAACAGAGCTCCAGGCCGAGGGCAGCTCACGGGGACAGGAAGGAAGAGCGCCCCTGGCACCACTGTGCCCCATTAACCACGTCCCGTGAGGGCGCTGGTCTCACGTTCCGGCCTGGAGCAGGGGACAGGGCGGACAGGAACAGCCCAGGCCGGACAGGAGCCGCCTTTGTTGGGCGGGCCACAGGCCAAGGGGGAGGCGGGATTTTAACTAGCTCCAAACGTGCTGACAGAGCTGGCCAGTGTGAGGAAGTCACGTTCCTGAGGACAGAGAGCAACTAAAAAAGAGAAAATATCACCTCCAGGAAACGCACCATGTAGTCAAAGGAGCTGTGGCTGGGCCCCACCTGGCTGAGCAGGGGTGCATTTTCAAAACTCTGAGGACAGGAAGAGGCCTGGGGGCGGGGTGGCGCTCAGGGGACCCTGACACCCTGACACACCTGAGGCACCACCCCAAACACGGCCCCTGGGCAACAGACAAATCCCCAGTCTGCTCTCACCTGCCCTGTGCGACTGTGCAAACAGGCCGCCAGCTGTCGGTTCTGCCAAGCAGCTGCTCAAGGGCACACGGCTGCCACACCTCCAGCTCTCCTCCGGCACCTGGAAGCAGAGCGACCGCTGACTTATGACAGATTCCCTGCCTGACCAAGTTAAGCTCCTGAACTTTCTGCTAGGCCCGTATGTGCACGTCCTTGTAAAATCCAGTTTCAGTTTAGGGAGAACCCCCCGCTCTCCGTATCTGGTCACCCTCGTGTCTGACGGGGTTACCCACCGGCCAGGGGGTCTGATTCCCCCGCTGCCTCCAGCCAGAATCCTGTTAGGTCAGTTCAGCCACAAGCCCTCACCCCTGCTGTTCTCTCTTAGTAATTAATTTCCACCCGGTGACCCCCACCCTGCTCCTTGGCTATAAACCGCACTTGCCCATGCCGTGTTCCGCGCTGAGCCCGGTCTCTCCCCCGCTGCGAGAGCCCGTTGCCATGGTCCCCGTACGCAACGCGACGGTCCTGATCAAGTCTGCCCCACTGTACCTTAACGGGTGGCTCTGAATAGCTTTTAACAGTGGACACCTGGTATGTCCCAGCCACTGGCCCAGGGGCTTAAGGGACAGCCCCACTGGGGTGCCCTGTCCTCCCGCCCCTGTGTGGGCGGCGCCCCACAGCAGGCAGGGGACAGGCCCCAGACACACCAGTGTCCTTCTGACACCGCGCTAAGCCCTGATTTCCGGGGAGAGGTGACATCATGCGCCGCGAAGTGAGTGGGGGCGCAGTATCAGTACCGGCTGTCGGCCCGCGCGCGAGACCCCGGAACCCCGTTCTCTGGGGCGGCCCCAGCCTTCCCCGGCCCATCGGGCCCTCGCTCCGCTGTCCCTTCTGCCCGTTCCCCGCAGGGTCCTAAGCCGGGATCCCGGGCTGGTAGCCGGGCGCGGGGACAGTAAAGACCCCGTCCCCTTCCTACCCTCGCCAGGCCTCCACCCCGCCCACGGCCGCCCAGACCCCCGACCCCGCTCGCGCGACCCCCGGGTCCGCCATCCCGGGGCCGCCAGGACCGGCGCTCTCACCTTCTGCGCGCGCCTCACTCGTTTTCGCGCCGTCCCGCCCCTCTCAGCCTCCTCTTCCAATGAGCGCCGGGCGCCCTGCACGGGCTACGCCAATCAGAGACGAAGCGGCGTCTATATGGCTAACTAGCTGACCAATTCAAAGTCTCAATCGCTCCGAGAGGGGTGGAGCGTTTCGGGGCCAGCCCTCACGGCCGATTGGTGATCGACGGCAGGGTGGCGGGGGCGGTGCCCTTGCACGGATTGGAGAAGGCTGTGATGGGGCGGGTCCGGAGCTCCTATTGGTCCTCGCTTCGGGGCGGGCTTGCCGATTGGGCGCCGGCGCTGTCACCCGTGCGCGGGGCGGGGCGGGCGGCGCCACCCAGCTGGGTGAGGGGCCCGGGTGCGGGGCTGCGGGCGAGAGGCTGAAGTGCCGTCATGTCCTCGGGGGTGGCCGCGCGCCGCGACGCCAAGAAGCTGGTGCGCTCCCCCAGCGGGCTGCGCATGGTGCCCGAGCACCGCGCCTTCGGGAGCCCGTTTGGCCTGGAGGAACCGCAGTGGGTCCCGGACAAGGAGGTACGTGGCCGCCCGCCCTGCCCCGGCCGGGCCTCCCCTCGGACCTGCCCCCGCCCGGCCTCCCCGGGTCCCCGGCCGCCGCGCCTGCCCGCCCCGGCTTCCCGACTCCCGCCGGCGTCCCGCCCCTGCCGCCTCCCCGAGGCCCCATTCCCCAGCCGACCTGGCCTGTCGCTCCCCGAGCACCCCCAGGCTTGCCCCGGGTTCCCCAGAATCGCTCCTCTGGCCCCTCCGCCCTGGTGGGGAAAGGGGCGTCTGCGGGGGTCCCGGGTTTGAGCAGGGCTCTCCGGACGGGAGCGGGAGGTGCGCGTCCTGCACCTTCCCAGGTGCGAGACTCACCTCCCGCAGTTTCATTCCGGGCACGTTCCCTCTGAACTGGCCACGCACCTTTCCTCGCCGCCTCGGCGTGCCGTGAAGGGTAATTGAGCGTAACGTGCAAGCATGTTCTGTACTACGGAACCGCGCGCTTACAGTGGTTACGATGGTGAACTTTGAGCATTTTACCAAAGTAAGAAAATTAGAGTAAAAAGTGATTTAGAAAGGCAATAATATGACTGTCATAAAGATTTAAATGAACACGTTTTACAGATTGAGTTCGTGCACGCAGTGAGGGAACCGAGCAGGTGTGAGGACAGGAAATCGGGGCAGCAGGAGCTGATAGAGGTTGAGTGGAGGCAGGTGCGGGGAGCGCGGAGCCTCTGCGGGACGGACTTTGTAGGAATTTGTGGGTCAGTGGGCAGTGTTCCTCGCAGCACCTGCAGTGCATGGAGCTACAGCTGGAGGGTGTCCTCTAGAGCTGTGGTCCCCAACCCCGGGCCGTGGACTGGTACTGGTCGGTGGCCCGTTAGGATCGGGGCTGCACAGCAGGAGGTGAGCAGCGAGCTAGAGCTGGGGAGGGAACCTCACCTGTACTTACAGCCGCTCCCCATCACCCGCATCACGGCCTGAGCGCCGCCACCTGTCGGATCAACGGGGTGTTAGATTCTCACAGGAGCGCGAACCCTACTGTAAACTGCGCATGCGAGGAGGGATCTAGGTTGCGGCTCCGTCTGAGAATCCAATGCCCCGTGATCTGGGTGGAGCTGAGGCGGTGATGCCAGCGCCGGGGAGCGGCTGCAAACACAGATCATCATCAGCAGGGAGGACGACTGCACAGTACATGTGATGCCCTTGAATCACCCCCAAACCTTCCCCCTTGCTCCATCTGTGGAAAAATTGTCTTCCATGAAATGGGTCCCTGGTGCCAACAAGGTTGGGGACCGCTGCTCTGGGGTCTAGACCATATTTCTCACCTTTTTCCATTATTGTCTCCTAAGGACGCTTCTTAGACACTTTTTTTCCTCATCATCTTTCCATGAAATCTTTAAAACAATTTTTTTGACAAGTGAAAATTGTGTGTATTTATGGTGTACCCCAGAAATGCCCCATATCCGTGTGAGCCATGTGGACAGCATCAGAAAGCAAGACCTGGGTGCAGTTCCCTCCTGCACACGGCACCATGTCTACGGTCCCAACTCTTTAGCTGCCTGCCGTGCTTCCCCCGTCCCTCTCCCAGAGCCCTGGTGGTATGAGCTGGGCAGTCGCTCCACGCTTTCCCTGCGTGTGGTGCCTTTCTTTGCGGCCTGTTGAGGCCCTGGGTGTGAGGGGCGCGGAGCGCTGCCGGCTGCCTCCTCCGGACCGCTGGGCTGAAGTGCTGCGTCAGCGTGGCGCCCCTCGTGTTGGGGAAGATCACTCCCAAGTTGCGTGACGGTAGGTCCCCCCCAGAACGCCCGTTTGAATCGTGATTAAGTGACCTGTGCAGCTGAGGAAGGCGCTAGAGTCAGGTGGGCGTGGGGAGGGGTCAAACACGTGAGGACGGACTTTCCGAGGTCGGTATTGTGAGTCTCAGTGAGGCGCGGTCCTGCCGTCCAGAAATTACCGAGGACAGTGAGCGTTCTGGAGGAACTTTTGGGCTGGGAGGTGTGGCATGAAGTCTGGCTCTGGCTGCTGTAGCTCTCGGGGGACACTCACCGTAACAGTCACCTGACACTTGTCGGTGCTGCTTTCTGCTGGCTGCGGCTTAAGGGACACTAAGGTAACCGTGCGTGGGGAGGAGACTCAAACTTGGAGATAACCAGCTGTGGAGAAGACGGTTTGCAGTCTCTGCAGTGGGTGGAGGAGAATCGGGTAGCCACGGTCCTCAGCGCCCCCTTGCTGGCTGTGTGCTGATCAGTGTCACTGGCCCATCACGCATGTGCTGAGTACCTGCCAGGTGCCCGGCCCCGTGCAGTGTCACTTTGGGCTGTGAGGGTCATTCCTTTAAGATGCTGCGACGACACCGGGGAGTGCGAGCGCGCACCTTTCTGCAGCGGGCTGGTCTGTGGCTCTCAGACTCTCAAGGAGCTCGTGACCCAGAACCACTTGAGAACCGTTCCTGTTATAAACCCGGAGAGGACGGAGTCGGGAGCTTGTCGGCAGGGGAGGCGGAGGCGGGTGTGTGAAGCTTCGTGCCTCACCAGTTTGGATGTAGGTGCTTGCGGTGCCAGCGCAGCCTCGAATGATCTCTGGGCTTGTCCCACTGCCATCGCCGTATCCACCGGCAAGGCAGCAGGCTGGGGCGCGCTGTCCAAGCATGCGGCCCTGGGGGCCGGGGCGTTTTTGGGCTGCCCCCTTTCTTCCCGTCCGTGGCACTGGGCATGACCCATGTATGACCCCTGACCGCAGCAGGTCGTTGTATGTCTGTGCTGTCATTTTGACGCTCAGATACTCTAGCTGCAGCGCCAGGGAGGAGAGAACACAAGTGTGTCCAGTAAAAACCAAGGGGACTCAGGTGCGGAGGGACGTTGCGAGAAAGCACTGCCGTGGGCGGGAAGGGGCTGCCGCACCAGGGCCCGTGACAAGCAGCTCAGCGGCGGGAGGAAGGGGTTTCTTTCTGTCCTGGGGAGGCGTGACCAAGGCTAAAAGGAGCCTGCCGTGGGCATGTGGGGAGGGCCAGCGGAGGGGCGGGGCAGAGAGCCCCGAGGTCAGCCCGGAGGCTGGGCCGGGTCACACGGGGCCTGAGGGGCTGTGCGAAGCTGCACCTGGGCCTGCTCCAGTCAGGCCCACGGCGTCGTGCTCCGGTTGGCCAATGGGGACAGGCACTTCGGCCAGTGTTTTATGAGGCAGATAATGGGAACTTGGAGGGCTTTGTTGTGGGTACGTGGGCGATCCGTGATCCTGTCCAGGCCTTACCGGGCAGGGCGCTTCTGGGCGGAACACTTCCCAGAACGCCAAGGGCGGGACTTCGCGACTGTTTCCAGAGTCACAGGGTTCAGGCAGAGCTGACTCTCGTGAGGCGGCAGAGGGCTGCCAGAGCCTGCCAGGTGCCCCGGGGGCCAGCAGGCCTTCACAAAACACTGCCAGGGACCCCCTGTGGCTGGCTAAGAGCTTTTTCTGATGTCAGGAAAAACTGTGACTTTGGAACAACCACCGTAAAAAGGGATTCCTGGTGTCCAACTTGTAGCACGTCCCTCCCCGGGCACGATCGTCTACAGCGTGGCACCTTTCGTCACCTGGGAGCTATTCAACACCTCTAAACTGTAGAAAGCTGATAGCAGTGCCCGTGATCCTAGTCCTAGAGATGCAGGCAACTTTGTCCTCCAGAGGGGCAGTTGGTGTCCCCCCCCATCCCCATCCTGTCACGCACCACGTGGTCCTCGTGAGAGAAGCTGACTTTTGGTACCAAACTCGTTCTTCACCCCTCGTGACCTGTGCGTGTGTCTGTTCCCTGGATCCTCCTTCGAAGTGTTTTAACGTCGTGGTGTTCCCTCATTCATTAGTGAGTTAAATCTTTGCCACGGGTTCCTTTTACATTTGTGGGGGTTCCGCTGTCCCCCATGAGGAGCCGAGAGTAGCCGACCGTGGGGCCGGCGCAGCCAGCAGGGCAGGTTCCTCACTGCCGCGCTGACGGAGGACAGGGTGGGGCCGGCTCTTTTGTAACTCTGGCCTCAAAGGGAGGGCAGGCACGTGTCCTAAAACTTTGTTCTTTTTGTAGTAACTTTGTTTGAATATCCATTTAAACTCTCCAGACTATGTTTTCAGATTGTATTAAGCGTGAGGGCGGAGGCGCTCGAATTCCTGTGCGGTCAGATGCCCTGTGTCGCGCCCGGCGCCTGCCCTCTGCGACCTGACTGCAGCTCGAGCTGCCCCGCCCGTGTCTGCCCGGCGGGAGCTCAGGTGCAGCTCTGACCTCAGGAGTGGCCCTTTCTAGTTCTTTTATCGCTCTCACCAATGACTCATCCACCGGGCGGCTCCGTTGACAGCGTCTGCCTCGACCTCCCCTGCCAGGGTGGTGGGAGTCAGCTGGGGACGGTGAGGAGTGGCCCAGCGCCCAGGCTCTGACTCTGGTCCTCGATTGCAGGGGGAGCCGCCCCACCTCCGGGCCCCTCGAGACAGCTCCTTCCGCTCAGCTTCCTCCCGCCTGGGCTGTGGGAGGCGGCGGGAGGAATCCTGTGGGCGTGAGCGCGGGTGCCCCAGCGGCCTGGGCCGGGCCTCCTCAGTGATCTGCTTCACGGCGACGCGCGGTGCTGTCCGTCCGGGCAGGCAGCGTCTGTCCTTGGCAGCTTGTCTGTCCAGCCCCAGCAGATGGGTCTCATTAGGGCCACCGCCCAGGTCGACCCTGCCTCATCCTCCTCCCTGTCTCTCTGTCCCTGTGTGTTTGTCACACCGTACCTCACGCCTGGTGGCCCTCACTAAACTTTTTAAGGCCTGTTTTGTCGGGTCTGCTCTTGCAGGCCCCTGTTCCCTGGGGATTGTGCTGGTTGGAGTGGGCCCCGGCCACCCCAGGGTGACACAGTGGGTCTGATGTGACGCCGTCTGAGGCTGGCGTTTCAGACACTCCGGGCTAGCACGGTGGGGATGGGTGGATCGCGCTTGGGTGCTGGGCTTCCGCGGTCCCTCTGCAGCTCCTCACGCAGCTGTCGCAGGGAACGTCCGGGAGCCGCAAGGCCCGGCGCGCTCTGGTTCTCCTTCTGGCGGCGCTCTGCTTTCTGACGAGGAATCAGTTAGTTGGCAGTGATTTTACTCGTGTATCTTCACCCATTGCTCTATTTCCTGATTTGCTTTTCATATTAAATTGCTCTGTTCATAATTTTAAACATTTCTCTTCACTAGTACTATCAACAGGAAATTACCTTGTTTAAAAAAAAAAAATCTGTCAATTTTCCAGATAAGCTCATTGGTCATTTAGAGTAATAAAAAGTTTCTGGATCATTTATATTTTTGAGGGAGTAAACTTAAGTTCTAAGCGTGGTCTTATGTCTCGCAGTTGAGCGCAGATCTCACAGCGGGTGTGAGAAGCACCCGTACCAGGTCGCCTGTCCTGGCGCCGTTGTGGGCTGCGGCAGCCACGGAGAGGCCACGGAGCGGTTACTGTCGCTGGAGCCTGGCGGTCGGGGCCTTCTTGCTCTTGCTTATCACAGGTCAGCACCACCGTGGAGCTTTCCCCAGCAGATGTCCGGAGATTCCGTGGCTGGCAGACATCTGGGGTCAGGGAAGAGGGCGCAGGGGCAGGGGCTCTGCCACCGCAGACCGTTCCAGAGGGACGGCTCTGGAGGGCAGGGGCAGGGCTGGAAGCAGCCGGCGGTGCGGGAGAGCCCTGCCAGCTGCCAGCTGGACTCTGCAGACAGTTCCAGAAGGCTGGGGTGGGCCGGGCCTGGCTTGCGAGTCCAGAAAGCAGCTTAAGAGCAGAGAGGAAATGAGAAAACATTAGTCATGGGATCTCAAAAAGCTTAGGCTCCATGCCCGGTGGAGGCAGTGGCCGCGTGGAGCGCAGCTCGGATGGGGCACCCGGCACGCAGCTCACGGGCTGCCTGTCCTCGCCGCGTAATGTGTCTGAAGAGCCCTGGTGTCACCACAGCCTGGACACCTGTCCTTCCACAGGGAAGGGCACGCTTGCGGCTGTGGACCCCGCAGGACTCCTTCCAGAAGCATCTGCAGAGTCTTGGTACCACTGGGCTCTGTTTTGTGGGCTACGAAGAGTGGGCACCTGGTGTGAATTTCGTTTTTTTCCTTTTATTTCTTATTTTCTATATTTCTTCAGCTTTTCTTTTCTTTTATTCTTCTCCATTTTAGCATCTTGACGTATCTTATTTGGCGCCGTGACTATGCTTGCCCAGGACGTGAATTTTGTCTGCAGCCCGGTGCTGGGCTCGTGGTCCTCAGGAGCACACAGGCTCGTGGGGACAGTGAGGGCAGTAGGCGACGGTGGCTTCACGTCCCGAGCAGCTCCTCCGTGCTGGTGTCTCCGGGGTCTGCGTGCGGAGGCTGCGGCCCAGAGAAGGGCTGGGCTTCCCGGAGGAGGGTGCGGAGCAGGGAGAGCTCACGTGCCTGTGAGTTGGTGTCCCAGGAAGGGCGGGCGGGGCGGTGGGTGGCCGAGTGCCCCTGCTGGGCCCTGGACCCAGTGTGCTGTGGCTGACCGGAGACGACGGTCAGGACCGAGAAGGCGGCGACGCCAGGGGATCAGCCGCTGCTCTGTGCCGTCAGCGCCCCGACTCGACCCAGTGGCTTTCAAACCAGAAGGTGCCCAGTGGCGGCCTCTGCCCGGCTGTCCAGAGTCGCTGGTGGAACAGTTACATTTGTGTCCAGAGACAGCTTTCCCACCGAGACACGGAGTGCTGGGCCTCGTCATTCTCCTGCCTGTCCCTGCAGATGAGGTTTGACGTGACTCTTGTGTCAGATAAGAGGTCTGAGCTCTTTTGTCTGGTTTGGCGATACCGCGGCCATTTCTAATCCTCTCTCCTTTTCACTTTATGCTCTTACAGTCATTTCTGGTCTGTCCCATTCCCCCTCCCTCCCACCGGAAGGGAAAGGAAGCTCTTAGTGGAGGGAAAATCTCTTCTATTTCCTTCGAGGATTACTGTGGCTCGAACGTGGATGAGTGATTCCCAGTAAACGTTCAGCTGAGTCCTCAGTCGGCAGAAGCAGAAGCCCCGCAGGTCTCCCGAGACACGCCGTGTAGACCACGTTCAGCCACTTGCCGGTTCATTTAACACACAGTTTCCAGGTCACCACCTGCCACTCACTGTGGCCCACACCCCGACTCAGGAGCCTCCGAAAGCGATGACCTCGGTGGGATGTGCCCATCGTGCCAAGCGGCAGCCCCGTGATGCCACTCCCAGCCTCTCTGGCACCTTCTTGTTTATTTTTTTTTCCTATTTTTTTAATTTATTTTTTATTTTTTTAAAAGCCAGTCAAATTTAGCAGTGGGGGGTTGAATACCAACGTTAGTGACACTAATGTTAGTAAGTTCTGATAACCCACTACCATGGGACCAGCCTTGTTTAGTTCTTAAAAAGCCCCAGAAGAGGAGGGTCTTCTCGCCCTCCAGAGGAAGAAACCAAGGTTGAGGGACGTCAGGCCCCGGTTCCACAGCCCCCGCGTGCTGCGGAGCAGGGCAGGCAGGGCAGCACCACACCTGCGACTTGGGGACAGGTGCATAACCGCTGGTCAAATCTGAAGGACGCGCAGTGACGCGGAATTCCGTCAGAGCCAGCCTTGGCGTCTCCAGCTTGGACTGGGTGTCAGGCGGCTCCTCACACGACTGTTGGAGGAGGGAGCAGTGGGTGGCAGAGGGTCCGTCACTGGCGGTGTCACCCTGACCCTGTGCTCCAAGCTCACTTCGGGGCCCCTCCTGCCGTGCAGGGTGAGGAGGAGGTAATGAGTTCAGGACAGAGGCTTCCCGGTCGAGCTTGGCAGTTCCGCGCCTTGGGTGCCGTGAGCGAGGGTGCGTGCAGACGGCACCCTGCGGTCACGGGGCTTTGTGCTAGGAAGCCCCCTCCTAAGTGGGGAACGCATCCAGCTTGTCGTTCTGAGCAGAGCGGGCCCTGCAGGTCAGTTCCCGGAGCAGGCTGGGCAGTGGACAGGCGCGAGCAGGAAGCTCGCTGGGCAGTCTCTCACCTGGGCTGATTCCAGAAGGTGGGCTGTGATGAGTCCCGTGGTCTCTGCAGCCTCCAAGGGGAGCTCGGAGGCTGGGCTGGTTCTTTCAAGTTGTCCACGGGGCCGAGGCTGCCCACGGCGGGCGCACCTCTTCAGTGAGGGCCTCCTGGCGAGGGTGAGAGCTCAGGGCAGGTGGTGGCTCCAGCAGCAGGGCCTGGATGGGACGCGGTCACAGGCTGCCACGCCTGCATGGCTGTGGTGGCTTGGAAGATGTGAGTGTTATTTTTGGCTAGTCAAGCGAAGCAGTGGGAGTTTAGTGAGCATTTTAAATTTGTTTCACTTCTAACTTGATCGATTTCACTTCCACCTGCACCTGAGTGTCGACCGTCTGAAGCGAGCAGCCTTGGCGAGGGCGATCCCAGGGGTCTGCTCTCGGTGTCCTCTCACCCCTGGTGCCGCGGCGTCAGGCGCCAGCCTAGGGCCCATGAGCTTCCCTGGAGCCGGCCGCTCTGCCCGAACTGGGGCTGTGTGCTCCGCACGTCCCGCAGCGGGAGTTCGTTTTAAACAATTCATAAAGGAGGCGACTGTCCTTGACCAGCTTGGATTGCGCCCTGTGTGTGCGGAGTGAGCCAGGGCGGCCGCTCTCGGCTTAGAGACGAAACTACTTCCTTAGGGTCACAGCCACCCTAACGGCGCCCAGCAGGTGGCCACAGGGTTTGAGGTCCAGGGTATTTGGGGACATCATACTCGTCCCCGAGGTTTCAGTGGCCCCGGGCCGTGCTCAGAGTGGACTTTGTTCTGTGCTCTGGGCCTTGTTACGAGCCACTGCCCTGCGAGCAGCCCTTAGGCGATTTGAAGTGTAATTCTGAGGTTTGACCCGAGGCAGCTGAAGAAACTTCAAGTGTGATTCAAGCTCAGCACAGACAGCCCCGTCCTCACGGTCACCTCTGCCGCCGTCCTGAGGGAGCTGGGCAGAGGCAGGAAGGCGAGCTCTGGGAGGGCGGGTTCCTGTCTCTTCTGTTCACCGTGTGTCCCCAGGGCAGGGGCGCTGGCCACACGGCTCAGGTCTGTCTGGTGACCACCTCGGGGAGGTGAGCCCTGGGGCCCTCTGCCCGGTCCCCAGGTCCTGAATTCCCGTCTGCCCTGTGCCCAGCCACCTGCTGCTCCCTGCTCTGCACGTGCGCGTCCTGCGTGCAGAGCCCTCTCTGCTGGGAGAGTCCGGCCTCCTCGGAGCCCTGGGCTGCGGGTGTCGGAGCCTTTCCCGTCCCCCACGTCAGGAAGCATCTTCGCAGTCTCCAGGCCGGGCCCTGCCCACGTGGCACCCCGTCATCCCCACGTTCCGCTTGGGCTGCCTCCTAAGGGTGCGGCAGGGGTGTGCTCAGACCACGAGCAAACTGTCTCGCACTCTGGGCGTCCTCAGCCGAGCCCCGCGTGCCAGGTGGACCGAGTGTTCCTTCTGCGCTCGCCTAGGCCGATCAGGCGTCCTTCCTGGGGTAGCGGGTCCCCGCGGTGCAGTTCCCGCTGCTCGTCTCCGGTTCCAGGAACAGGACTAGGCCAAAAGGAGTTGCTCAAGGGCAGCAAACTGCCGCTGGGCCCCGCGCCTGCAGGACCTAAAGCAGGGGATGCGCCTGCGGCAAGACGGTCGTACTCGCGCCCTCACTCCTGCCCCGAGGGACTCAGGCCCACTCCCGTGGTGCGCTGGGCGCGTCTCCTGGGGCGGCGGCTTCCGAGCCCGGGTGGCCCTGCTGCCCCAGGAACCTGCCTGCTGCAGGCACGCGGGGAGGTGCGGGAGTAGGGGAGGGAGGCTGGTGTTCCCGGCGCCCTGCCCCCGCGGCGTGACCGAGCGAGCCGGACTGTAATACTTGGCCATCTTCTCTGCCAGTGTCCCAGATGTATGCAGTGTGACGCCAAATTCGACTTTATCACCAGAAAGGTGAGCGGAGGCCGTGGAGTGGGGGCAGTGGGAGGACCCACTCGGGTGGGGCCCCAGCGGCACAGTTGGCCCCTCTCTGGGGAGAGGCCAGTTCTCTGTGAGGGAACAGCTGCTGTGGGACTTGCTTTGAATTCAGGCAACGCCCTGTTTCGGTGGCCTAAAAGAACCCGGGGAAAGTGCCTGGCCCGGATCCCAGGGGTGCGGCTTACGCGCTCCTGTGACCCTGCGAGGTGTGGTCCCCTGCGGGCTGCTGCCCAGACAGGCGCTGCCCTCGGAGAGTCGGGTCCTAAAACCTCTCTGCGCGCGGCTGCGCGGAGGCGGGGCGTCCCGGTGGGCGCCACGTGGGCCGTTGAGAGGCGAGAATCGGGCCTTTGACTTCCCAGGGAGGCAGAGCCCTGCCGTGCGCAAGGACCCCGCCGGGCCCGCGCGGAGGTCGACCTCTCAGGCCGGTGTCAGTAGCGGCCCGGAGACCGGCCCGGCACGTTGGCCTCGGCGCACTTGGGGGTGGTCTCGGGGAACTTGTCCTCTGCTCACTGCCCGTCCTCTGGCCGTCCGCCCAGCACCACTGTCGCCGCTGCGGGAAGTGCTTCTGCGACAGGTGCTGCGGCCAGAAGGTGTCGCTGCAGCGCATGTGCTTCGTGGACCCCGTGCGGCAGTGCGCCGAGTGCGCCCTCGTGTCCCACAAGGAGGCCGAGTTCTACGACAAGCAGCTCAAAGTGCTCCTGAGCGGTAAGCGGCCTGCCGCGTCCCAGACGTTCCCCGTGAGGTGACTCACGCTCCTCCGTATCTGTCGAAGCTGTGGGCTGTGAAGACGTCTGTTCCGCTTTTTCTTTGACATTCTGTCTCGCCCTCCTCATTTTTGTCTGGGTTCATTTAGCAGCAGTTGTAGAGCCGGAAATGTCACCTAAGACACGGTCCTGACTCTGCTGGGCATGTCCCTCAGGCGGGAGGGGAGGCCCTGACCCGGGCAGTACTGTCCCTGGCAGTCGAGTCTTTGTGGCCGTGTCCCCGGAGAAGAGGTCCAGAGACTCCCACCAGTAGCACAATGCACAGCGCGCTTCTGTGCGTTCTCGGGGGGTCCCAGTGTGGGAGGAAGGAGCCCTCCAGAGGGTTCGGCTTTGCCTCCCGGGGCCCCTGGGAAATGAGCTGCTGCCATTCCCCGCGCTCAGCCGGGGAGCCCTGGGCGACCCGGCCTGCGGCTCCGCAGTGGCGTGGCGGGATCTGAGCTTTGTGGGTTTTCTTGCGCCTTCTTTCTGCCGTTTGGTCCTGTCCTGGTCAGCTCCGAGAAGGCGTGGGTGGAGGGCGTATCGTTCTTCCGTCTGGGCCTTTGTGACGAATTCCCCTGCGCACTTTCTTTGAAAGACGTGAAAACATTCTAGGAGCTCCGTGCGCAAGCGGAGCGTGTCGCCTAGAGCTGCGCCCTTCGTTTCCGTCTTCAGCCCTTGGTCCCTCCCTGCCTTTCCGCTCAGCTGAAGGGTCCTTAGAACAAAGCCGTGTTTCTCGTTTTCATTGCGTCCCGCGTGCACGTCTCCCTGTGGCGCTCGGCTGGGGCAGGTTGCGTGGAAAACAAGCAGGGCCTGTTCTCACGTCTGTTTTTGTGTCCTAAGGAGCCACCTTCCTCGTAAGTTTTGGAAACTCAGAGAAATCTGAAACCGTGGTTTGTCGTCTTTCCAACAACCAGAGGTAAGAGCCAGAACCCTACGTGGCGCGGGACAAGTTGTCACGGACCGCGGACCTCAGTCACAGCGAGCGCGAACGTATAACAACGTGGTTTGGAAACTTTTGCTTGACGCAGATACTTGTTTCTGGATGGAGACGGCCACCGTGAGATCGAAATCGCGCACATCGCGACCGTGCAGATCCTCACGGACGGCTTCCCTGCAGGAGGTAAACGCCGCCTCGTCCTTTCCTAAGCTGGGGGTTTGGTGCCACCCGTGGGTGACGGGAGCGTGTCTCCAAGACGGCCGCCTTTCCTCTCCCATGGGGCGCGTATCTAGTCGGGGGCTTTGGAGCCTGCCCGGTGGGTGGGGGCTTCCGCTGCGACGAGGAAGGACAGCGAGCCGAGCGCGTCGTGGTGCCTGCCCTTTGCCTGAACGCTCTGGTGTGTCACTCCATTTACCACTGGACTTGAACCAGGGACAGAGCTCCACACGCAATAACCAAGGTTCCCAGAAAGGTCCGGAGTGACGGCCGTTCGGGAAGCAGTGCCCCGGCCCCTCTGTCGCTGGCTCTGCCTGCCGGGCGTCTGTGCAGACTAAGTTCCGTGTGCGTTTCCTCGCGAGCTTCTAGAGCGCTTAGCCTAGTCTGGAGCTTTCCGACTAAACCCGCACGCCTCCGGAGCCGCCTGCCCGCCGCCGCGGCGATCGCGTTCCCTGTCTGAACTGCCGGAGCGCGCCTCCACCTAACCCGTCTTGCCTTCCGTTCTCTCTGGCTCTTGACTGTTCCTCTCTCCGCTGCCCGCCACCTCCTAGACGTAGAAAAAGACATTCACGCTTACACCGGCCTCCGGCGGAGCCAGCCTGCCTCTGAAGGTCAGCCCTGCCCTCTGCCCGGCCCCCGCCCTGCCCCTCCTCTTGCTCCTCCGCTTCTGTCCCTGGGGTGTCCGTGCCAAGGTTCTTTGTGAAACTCACGTTCACTGTTTTTGGTTGATTTGAAAGAGGTGTTGGGTCCAACACGCGGGTCTGTAGAGCCTCAATGAAAACACCCCAGCACTGCGGTCGCCACCCCCAGGCGGAGGGTGGTACCTGCCAGGAACCGGGCCGCACGGCGGGAGGCGAGGGAGCCAGGGAAGCTCCATCCGTATTCCCAGCCGCTCCTGTCACCGCGTCACCGCCAGAGTGCCGCCTCCCGGCGGATCAGCGGGGACATGAGTTCTCCCAGGAGCGAGAACCCTCCGCGTCCAAGGGGTCTCGGTTGCGGCTCCGTGTGAGAATCCACTGCCCGATGATCCGGGTGGAGCCGAGGCGGTGACGCCGGCGCCGGGGAGCGGCTGCAAACACAGATCATCATCAGCAGGGAGGACGACGGCACAGTACATGTGATGTGCTCGAATCACCCCCAGACCTTCCCTCCGGCCCCCAGTCTGTGGAAAAATTGTCTTCCACGAAACTGGTTCCCGGTGCCAAAAAGGTTGGGACCGCCGTCCTAGCAGGAGAAAATATATTTGCTCAGTTCTCTGTGGGCACTGGGGGGGCGGGGAGTGTTACCGCCAGTTGACAGCTGCCTGTCAACATCTGCCCAGGGCAGGCTGGGCCGCGGGAACCTCTCTCAACACTGCCCTGGGGGCTCTGGGGACCCTCAGACTCTCTCAGCACTTGTCCCATCCTCCTGAATGATGAGGTGAGAGGGCCTGGCCAGTATCTCGCTGCCTCTGTCCCGAGCACAGGTGCGCGTGGCACCCGGCAGGCTGCGGGGAGAGGCCCTGGTGTAGGGCACCAGCCTGGTGCCCTCTCTGCCCGGCACCCCCTGGGGAGCCCGAGGCTCAGGGACTCGCCGAGGTCCGCCCAGGGTGCAGCGGTGGCCAGTGGCGGAGCCTCGCACACGCGGTCTCCCCTCGACTCTGGCACTGCGCGCCCTTCGCGGCCGTTTTGGGGGTGCAGTGAGCCCTGCTCTGCCCGGTGTTTTCTACTTAGGACCCTGGAAGCTTGTCTTCGTGTGGGGGTAGGGACAGTGGGAACAGTTCCCTGAGCTGAAGGCAGCCCGGGGCCTGGGCCCTCTGCAGTGGGGGCGCACACTGGTTCTGTCGAGGGCCAGAGGGTAAATCTGTGCTGGCCACACATGCTGTCACAGAGCTCAGAGGCAGCCACAGACAACAGGGTACAGATGGCTGTGATCCAGTAAAACTTTACTCGCAAAAGCAGGTGGGGGTGGGGCCGGGTCTGCCTGCTCCAGGGCACGGGTGGGAGCCCCCAACGCAGCCTAGTGGGGGCGTCAGCCTGACAGGCAGTTTCCAGGGGGTCTCTGGGCTTTAAAACACTGTGGCTCATGACGGCAGGGCTTAGGTGGCCTGCCTGGGCACAGCACTTTACAGGTGGTCGTGCCTCTCCCCGAGCAGGAGTGGCTGGTGTGCCCTGCCACCCGCTGCTGGGAGGGTCAGGCCCTCAGGTTTGATTCAGAGATCTGTGTCTGACTGAAGGAATCTCCTGAAGGGTAGAAGATTGCTCAAAATGGAGTTTTCCTCCAAAAATGACAAAGTAGAAAAGCTGCAGTCAGTTATGGCGGCGCGCACCTGTGGTCCCAGCTACTCAGGATCACTTGAGCCCAGGAGTTTGAGGCTGCTGTGAGCTGTGATTACGCCACTGTACTCCAGGCTGGGCAACACAGTGAGACCCCTCTTTCTCTAAAACAATTTTTAAAAAGCTGGAGGTCACGTTCACCATGAGGCTCAGCCACACAGGTCTTTTTCTCCACTGTAGCCTTGACTGTGAAGAGCTGTTCTGTCCCTTGAGTGGTTCCTTGGAGCAGGTGCTGGAATTGAGTCGTAGTCATGGGAGCAGCTGGTCATGACCCAAAGATAGGGCGTGCACCCCAGCAGGCCGATCCCCCAACATAGGGTGTTTCTGGGCCGCCATGTCGGGTCGGGGGGAACAGCCCATGACTGGGGGGGGTGGCGTTTTCCTGGTGTGAGGCCCTTACCTGTCCCGACCGTCTGTGCTCTGGCCTAGGTGCTCAGCAGTGGGACAGTTGGGGCCAGCTCTGACTCGAGCGTGGGCTTGGCCTGTCTGCCGAGGGCCAGGGCCCTCTTGAAATGGCCTCCACGCTCTTGCCAGCCCTGGATGCAGATGGGTGCGACTGGTGCTTAGAGGGGAGCCAGCTCTGTTTGGGGGTTCTCTGAAGGCAGGAAGCCCCACACAGGCCAGGGAAGCTCAGTAGTTTCTGGATTAGCTGAGAACAAGGCCTCTCACACAGCTCTCAGTAATGTGGTTCAACGTGTCGCAGGCCATGGAGGGCCTGGGGCCGGGTGTCTTGGTCCCTGTCCTACCCTCTGTGAACTCAGGGGTCCCATCAGAGAGGCACGGAGAGACGGAGTTCCCTGGGTGCTCCTCACGCTGACCCTCACCCCCAGGCTGTTCCCTCGAGCAGCGCAAGGTCAGGGAGGCACCTGGGCGCCACACGTCCTGGCACTCGGGGTCCCCTTTGGGCCTTCTCACCTCGTCTCCGTCCTCTAGGAGGCAGCACGCGGGCCACGGGCATGTTCCTGCAGTATACGGTGCCGGGCGCAGAGGGTGTGGCCCAGCTGAAGCTGACGGCTGGGGACGATGCACACGGCAGGAGGCACGCGGCCGCGTGGCTGGCGGCCATGCACAAGGTACTGCGGGCGGGGTCGGGGCACGGGAGGCTGGGCCCTTCCCCTTAGAGCAAAAGGAGTTTTCCAGAGAAAGACCTGCCACCTGCCCTGTGCCCCCCACCCACCTCCAAAGTGCACGCAGGGTCAGCTCCGACCCGGCACAGGGCCCATGGTGTTTTGTTGTGTTTATTTCTGGTCACCCTGCAGGCTGCCAAGCTCCTCTATGAATCTCGGGACCAGTGACTTCACGTGGGAGCTGAGCTCGGGGTACGTCTGGGCGCTGGGACCGAGTCACTTGGAACAGCAGAACCTGCTCCCTGCGCACCACGGGGCTTCCTCTCGCTTGCGCTGGGAAATGCGATTCACGGGTTTGGAGAGACGGCGCGTTCACTTACCTAGTGCAACGTGTACAGTTTATTAACGCTTTCAGCAGCTTCACGTTTTAGAATTTGTCTATTATCTTGATGATTAGGAGTGGGAGAGACTGAGCTACACTACTACCAAACTATTTTTAGCATAATCTATGCCATGTTTTTGAGTTCCCAGGCTTGCTAGAAGGTTCTGGCCCATCAATGTTCATTAATTAATTCCTCCCCAGAACCGGCGTGGGTAGTGCTGACTCGGGCCCCTGATCTGCAGGGAGCCGCCATCCGCAGCAGCCTGTTGACAGCACTTGCCTTAGCTCGGTTTACGGACGTCTGTCCACCTCGTCACTAATTTTGGGCTACGAACATCCTTTGCTATTCCACTGCGGGGAGGGCGCTGGCTGTTTTTGTACTTTTCACTGTTTCACTTTATTGGAATGCCCGTACCGCAGTTTGTACATGAAGCTTATGATTAAAGCTATTTTGAACATACAGACGAGGCCTCGGCTTACTGTGTCCAGGTCACCTGTGCTCTCGGGCCACAGCTCAGTCCGGCTCTAGAACACAAGACTCGCAGCCACTGGGGGAGACAGCGGTTTATTGTGCACATCTACACGGCATCCGCAGTGGCCACACCCCTGCAGCAGGCTGCTCCACATGGCGTTCACGTCTCAGCGCCCACGGTACAGTCACTGCTCGGGGGCGACGACAGCACTGCAACACTGCGTCAGTGAGCTATACACACATTTATGCATAAATTATACACAAGACTCATACATGAAAAATAAAGCCCTAAGGGCCTGTATTTTAATGAAGAGAAAAAACATTTCCAACATAGTTCTGGTAGTTTCGAATGGTCTAGTCAAAAAATACTTTTGGTATATAAAAAGCCTGTACGTATACTTCACACCTCGGTGACGCCCTTCCTTGCCCTGAGGCTGGAGCTGGGCAAAGGTGACTGTGTCCCAGTGGGGAAGGGGCCCGGCTGCCAGTTCTGGCTTCCGACTGCACTCGGAGGCGGCGTGCGTGCCGAGGCGCGCCGGGCTGCGTCACGTGGTCTTAGGGGCCCCTGGCACAGAAGTCCAGCCGCAGCACCAGGCTGCACCATCTGCCTTTGGGTGACCTAGACCAACACCAGAACAGGAAGAACAGCCCAAAGCAGCCACACAGGGTGGTCACTGAGGGACACACACATCAGGCAGCGCTGGACAGAAGTTTCCATACAGGGGCTCCTTTGGTGGTGACAGGAGGAGGAATCATGGTGGGGGCTGAGGAAGGACGGTGGCATCTGACCTTCAGGAGGGCAGGGCTGTCGCTGGGGCAGGCCCAACAGCTGCAGGTTTTCACTGCTGTGGTGACATCTGAAATGAGTGAGTGGCAGCCTTGAGGCCAACACACAGCTTTTGTCTTTACTGGCAACCAACCAGGGGGGTCATTAATTACAGGGCTTACTGGCAACAGGGGTGGGTGTTTTGAAAGCTGGGTATTTATTTGCGTTTACAGTAATTGGCAAAGTTCAGTCCTCTTGGAGGCAGAAGTACCTCTCCCAGTTACGGGCAAACTGGAGAAAGGGCCTCCCCGGAACCGCAGGGATTCACATTGTGGACGCTGTCTGCTAAAGTGAGCACCATTAAAACCGCTTCTAGCTTCGGCCTTCCTGGGGAGACAATCATCTCTTCAGTGGCTCCTAGTCGCTGGCAAGACCACGCGGTGCTCAGAGGGACGCTCAGGCGAGTGTTCGCTGTCGGGGTTTGATCCGTGGGTACAGCTGGGGAGCAACGAGACGGCACTGAGCGGGAGCCGCGTTCCCTCAGCTCCGCACGCCCCAGCCCCACGGCCATATGGCTCGTTCTTGGGCCTTAGCTCAGCTGTCACCTCTTCATTCCAAGCCTCCCTAACCCCCCTTTTGAAGGGTGCCCCCACCCCAGAATATCCTGTTTCTGTCACAGCACCTCCTACCACCTAAAACTTGTCTGTCTGCAGGCCCTTGGGGACGCAAGGTCCTCGTGGGAACATACGTCTGCTGCGTCGGCCTCAGTACCTGGCAGACGCCGGAGTCCAGGGAAAGCGGCGGAGTGAGGAAGGAGCACCTGCCAGCGCCGCCGGGCGTGCAGGAGGAGAAAGCAGAGGCGGCTCCCTCTGCCAGGCACCGGTGCGGTTACAGACGCAGCACAGAGCTGGCAACCCGCAAGCTCCCGCCTCCCGACACCATCCAATGAGTGTCCGGGCTACAGAGAATTCTAGATTGGGGAAGTTCTAGGTGGGCTGAGACTAGCTACGGGTTGAAGTTCTCGGTATCTGCAAGAGCCAGTGCTCGGGGAGCTCCCGCAGTGTGGTCCCGGTCCCGGGCACCCCCAGAGGTTCCGCATGAGCCTCCTGCCGACTCCGCAAAGCAGGTCCTTGCCTGCGCCTGGGCGGGGGCACCGAGGCTTGGAGAAAGGCGCCGCCCTGGTCCCCATGCTACAAAAACAGTGCAGCGTGCTTACCCCCAGCAGGTTTTTGGGCACGTAGCCCTCGCGGTCCCCAAGGCGAGCCCACCACCACTCGGTCTCGCTTTCGTCCTTGCGCCTCAGGATGGTGAGGGCATCCCCTTCGTGGAAGGACAGCTCGTCACTGTTCTGGGCCTCGTAGTCCCACAGCGCGTACACCACACCTTTGTTCATCACGCCCAGCTTCTCCTGCACCCCTGGGACCAGAGAACAATGGTCAGGCCTCAGTGGAGGGTGGCCTCACGGACGAGTGGCTCAAGGAACGGGGTGGACACGCTGCTGCCAGGCAGCTCTCAGCGGCCTCACGGAGGCCGGCGGTCGAAACCGTCAGACCAGGGCTCCCCCTCCTGCCACCCGCCCGAGACCACAGCGCTCCCGGCTTAACGCGCTCGCCCCTCGGTCCCGCAGGACCGTCTGACCGAGCTCCTGAGCCCAGAGGCAAAGGGGTTGTTCTAAAAGGCATTTCTTACGGTGAAACCTGTAACTCACATTCAGAGCAAACCTCCAAAAATCAGTAACTAAAGGAGCTATGCCTGCTCGTGGATGGCAGCGAACGAGCCACACACAACTGAACCGTGACAGCTGAGCACACGGCTGCTCGCGAGTCCCCGAGAAATGCCCTTCCGCAGGACGCTGCTTCGGAGCCGGCCGTGGCGGGTGCCAGGGAGCCTCTGCCACTCCGCAGGCGCCACCGTGACTGCAGTCTGGTCCCCGTGCTCACAGGGGCCGGACACCCCTGGGGCTCCTGTGCCTCCCCAGCCCCTAGAGCTTGCTGCCCGGCTGTCTGCGGGAGCCCAGGGAGGGGAGAGCCTCGCCCGGCTGTTTCAGCTCATCGCTTTATCCCCAGGATCTAACGCAGGGCGGGGCACACAGTAGGGTCTCAGGTTACCTGTGGAACGATGCCTTGTGACTGTTTAACCCTCAGAACAGAGAAGATGTTCCAGTTCTTGGAAAATCTGACTCTGGATAAGCAGCTTAATTAAGACATGAGCCTAACTCATTAAGTGGTTCTGGGGACCAGCAGCCGGGCCCCCAGGCCACCACGAGACTTCCCAGCATCAAGCAGACACACAAGACACTGCCGACCACCCCGCTCCCCGGCTCCTCTGTCTAAAGGGGCAACATCTCTGCCGAGCACGGCCAAGTCATTTTTGGCTTTGGCCATCTACCGCAGAATCCTCCTGACAGCATGGATTTCAAACACGGTTTCAGGAAGGAGAGCAAGCTGCTCAACGCTGTGCTCCAGTCGAACTCCAGGCCTCTCCCTGGCCCCGTGTGGCCGAGGCCATGGCAGCACCGTGGTCCACAGCATCACTGCGGCCCCAGGGGAAACTCGCCGGCCCCACGTACCGTACAGGAACTGCGAGCACTGAATGTAGCCCTCCTCCACCTCTTCGCACTTGTCCGCTGCAGTTTCAATGTCGCTGATGGTCGAGGCGAAAATGGCGGCGCCGCTCTCCACCAGCTGCTTGCAGAGGTGCACGCTGTTACAGGAAGCGGCACAGTGCAGCGGCGTCCTGGAAGCAGAGCGGGTGTGACGGTGTGGGTCTGGCACTGCCCCAGGGCTGCCTGGCCCCTGTGTGAAGCAGTCCTCTACGGAACGCTCATGGAAGGTGCTGTGCTTTTGTGCCAGGCAAGCTTCTGTGGTTTTTTCCTTCTTTTGAGACGGCCTGCTCTGTTGCCCAGGCTAGGCTAGAGTGTAGTTTCTTCACGGGCGTGATCCTAGCTCACAGCAACCTCCAACTCCTGGGCTCAAGTGATCCTCCTGCCTCAGCCTCCTGAGTAGCTGGGACTACAGGCACGCGCCACCACACCTGGCTGATTTTTCTATTTTTAGTAGAGACGGCGTCTCGCTCTTGCTCAGGCTAGTCTTGAACTCCTGAGCTCAAGCGATCCTCCCGCCTTGGCCTCCCAGGGTGCTAGGATTACAGGCGTGAGCCACCGCGCCCAGCTGCTTCTGTGTAGTTTTAATAGCATGATTTCTACTAACAAGTTGTTTTGGATCACACGTAAATTTTTGAAAAAGGGGAGCATATAATAAGAAATGGCCTATAAATAGATGTTCATCACATAGCAGTGTACATGCACATGATACACTGAAATGAATATTTAAATGTGATTAACATGGTAAAATTTTATGTTATATGTATTTTACCACAACTCAAATACAGCGTGACAGAATGACAGCTTTCTGGAAGTTCAAAATAACCCCTACCTACGGGGGACCAGTGGGCCCTGTTCCTGAGGACAAGTGGAAAAGAAAAACACCAGCTCGGTGTCTGACAGAAGGGGAACTGCTGAGGTTACTTTTCACATGGAGCACGGAATTCATGCATTTCATACAGAATATATGAAAAGAGGAAGACTGAGTAGCAGAGTGCTTAGCTCACAGTGCGAACAACCAGGCACACAAAGAACGCAGCCACAGCGAAAGGAAAGGCTGGAAAGACACGCAAAGGAACGCTGACACCAGGTGCCTTTCGGGGATGAAATGACAGGGGTTCTTGCTCTCTTCCATACTTCCAGAGTGTCTAGAACATGCATGGCTTCCATTTGGCAAGCAGGGAAAAGTGAACCTCTCAACCCCACACCCCCACGGGGGCCTCACCATCCGTCACTGTCAGCAGCATTCACGTTGACCCCGAAGTCCAGCAGGAACTTCACGATGTGATGGTGGCCGGCACACACAGCGTTGTGCAGCGGAGTGATCCCTTCGTCGTTGGGCTTGCTGGGATCTTCCACCTAGGACACACGGCACATGAGAGCCTCGCCCGGCCCCTCCAGCACACGCAGTGGTAGGTGGCTGCAGCTCACCTCGTAGATGACCCTCTGCACCAGGTCAAACTCTCCCTCCAGAGAAGCATCTAGGAGCAGCGCCAGGGGGTTAAATCGGACTCTCAGACCGTGCCCTGTCCGCTCAGAGTTGGGCTTCTTCAGGTTGGTCCGTTTGCTCTGCTGGGAATGAGGATGAAGCATGCTATCAGTTTAAAGGCTATCTCCCAAAGCGAGGAGAGCCCAAGCAGCACCACCTGAGTGGGAAGGCGTGGCAGGAACTGAAGCCTACGGGAGGCCCTACAAGAGCAGGCCCCTCGAGCAGCAGCAGCAGCACCCAGGTGGCCACCCTAAGTGAGGGCCCGGCCACCAGTGCCGACTGCCATCCAAGCTTGCTCCGAAGGAGAGCACCAGCAGGGCCTGAGCCCCTGGCTTGTGCTCCAGGGACCACGGCTGTGTTGGGGCTGCCAGCCATTCCCCGTGGGAAGGAGTGTGGTAGGTGATTGCCAAGCTGCCGAACCTGGTGTCAGCCCCAGGGAGGCAGCAGCTTGTTCCTACCGACATTGCACAGGACTCTTCCTGCCAAGGCACCAGACCTCAGCAGAGGGGACCTCGCTGAAGACTCTCTGCTCCATCAACACTGACCTCCCACCCGGGGCCCTCTGTCTAGAGGTTCTTACTTCTCTCTGACTCCCCTTCCACAGGAAAGCCTCCTAGAGCTCCCTGACTAATCACCTGGGAAAGGCTCCTTTGTGCCGTAGCTATCTGTGTGACGTGTGACGGTCTGTCCTCCCCACTAGGCCCAACTCACGGGCCTGGGACAGGGACATTCCTGGCTCCTACTGCTCCCAGCACAGCCTAACATAAGGGAAGTGCCCCAGAGGTCCTGGCTGCGCGAATGACCAAGAAGGTGAGGAAGGCCTGGCGCTGGTCTAGCAAAGACACCCACCGTGGAGGCTGCAGGAGGGTGGACAAGGGGAAGAGATGGTGGAGGAACTTGCTCTTCCCCTGGGGATGGTGCCTCAGCCACGGGACTTGGGACCTGTTCTGTGGAAGGGACTGTGGCTACGTTGTTGTTATTGTCCTCCGCAGGCTCAGCAGTTTGGTGGGTGGTTTGGGGACAGATGAGCTTCTCTGGCTCAGGGGAAGGTAACTCGTTGTCGTTGGCATCTGACGAAGGGGCAGGCTCGTCAGGGAGTGGGGCTGTGGACTGGGCAGGGGTGGGCTCTTCCAGGTTGCCATTAGCATTGGTATTTCCATTGTCCACATCGGCCAAGGTGCCCATGAAGTCCTGGGAGGGACTGGGCTGGTAGAAAGGGGTGCCCTCCATGCCACCAGCCAGGGTGTTGAAACGCTGGTACAGCAGCTTCTGGATGTTGGGCCCGCCGGGGCCCTCGGGCTCTGTGATGGAGCTGCGCTTCTTCAGGGGCCGGGGCGCATTGGCCAGCTTCCTGCGGAGGGCCTCCAGGTCGGCATCGCTCTGGTAGCGCAGCGGGGAGTGCACGATGGGCGTGAGCTTGGTGGGGCTGAGCGGCCGGGGCAGGCTCTCCACGGTGCTGCCATCTGCGGGCGGGGCGGGGCCGTCCTGCTCTGGCTCTTTCTCGGGACACTCTGAAGATGGCTGAGGCTGTGACACGCCTGTGGACAGCGACCCGTGAAGAAACGGTAACGGTGATGGAGATGTCGAACCCGACGGTAAAACGGGTTTACCGTATACTGGAGGAGACAGAAAAGACAGGCAATTTCAGCAGTGTTGCTGGAGTCTGCTCACTGAGCATCTTGACTCCACGAGAGGTAGGCTCCTACAGAGACACGCAAATCTGCTGCTGCCGTTAAATTCAAATTTTAAATCCTGAGGAAACCTGTTCTAAGAACCTCCACTGACTCCTTGAGAAAGGTGCAGTCTATCTCTCTAATGTACGAGTTTTTACATCGGGGTTTCCAGAATTAGGGTGTTTCCAAAAGAGGAAAAATTGCTAACCTGACTTTCCTTGCCTCGAGCCTGCCTTGTTTTCTGGCTAAGGAAAAAGACAAAATTACTAAACCCTTAGAGTAATTCAAAAACATGTACCTCTTCAGAGCAGGAAGTTTCACCTGGTGGGCCAGGAGCTCTTGATAACGTCTAGGTCTCTTCCACCTGCCCACAGGTGGACACCACACCACCACTGGGGAGGTCCCTGGGCAGGGTGACCTCCACCCAGGAATCCCTGAACTGTGTGTCTGGAAGCTGCAGCCAGTGCCCAAGAATGTCTCAGGAGGCCCCAGCCTAGACCTGACCCACAGGATCCTCCTGTGAGGGTCACCAGCCTCGGTGGAACGTGTGAGACTCATCCTCTCATGTCTTCCTGCAACACCCCAAACCAAATCTTTTCTCCCCTGTGGGGTTTTGGGGGAGGCTCCTAAGCAGCAAAGCCATCACCTGCTCAATGGGAAGCTCCTGGTACACGTTACCATGAAGCAGGAGGGAAAAGAGGAAATCCCTGAATCCCGCCCTTCCCGGAGTTGGGCTTCCCAAGTAGCACAGGGAGGCGGATGCTCCGACAAGCAGCCAGGGAGCCGGGAGCCACCTGCAAACTCCTCACTCCACGCATCTCACCTCTTACTTCCCTCTCACACTGACACCCAAGGCTGTGCTTTAATGTAGGAATTAAGTTAATTCTAAACAGCATGTGGCCCAGATGTAAGGATATGGATTAGTATTTTCTTATTTAAAAGTATAATTTCCTAGCCCGAGGAGAAGAAGAGTATAAACCCACCATACCTGCTTTAACTGACTTATTTAAGGTGCTGTGCGCCGCCGGCTGGTAATTCTTAGGTGGTGTGGCCTGCTGGAGGTACACGGAGTATATGGAGCTTGAATTCACTGTCTGGGGGCCTTTCCTGGGAGACTGTGGCCTTGACCCTTTATCAGCCAGAAAGGGCCTAATGGCCACTGTCAGTGGGAGTTCAGGTTTGCTGTCTCCAGCTGGAAATGCAGGTGGTCCCGCTGGGTACGTGGGACTTGGCGGCACAGAAATCCTCTGCTGAATCTGCTGTGAGGAGCCTGGCTGGGAGGCGCTGCCTGCCGGGGGCAGTGGGGTGGGCTTCTGGCGACTTGGCAAGCCTGCACCAGGTCTGGGCAAGCTGCTTTCTTTCTTCCTCTCTAGGGAGCTTGTCGACCCTGGACCCAGAGGCGTAGCACTTGGGTATGTCCCATAGCTTGGGGGCAGCTGCTTGCCCCCACCAGTGATTGGAGGTGGCACTTTACCAATCTCGATGCCCTAAATTTAGGTGTTAAGAAGAAAAACAAAGTCAGTCTTTGAAGAGTTAAGCAAATTGTGATCCACAGTCCCAAGAGACTACGTAATAGGATTTGCATTCCCTCAATCAGGCTGTGACCAGGGCAGAGGGCCCACTGTCAGGCCACTGCTTGTCTGCAGAAGTGACGCACAAGTCCTGTGCACCTGTGCACTTCTCAGGCTCTCAAGTCCAGGAACCCATTTAGGACTCTGGGTGTGATTTGAACACTAACAGGATTAATTTGCCTCATGACGACTCATACCCGATTTAAGGTGAAGGCAGATGAGTGATGTCGTTAAGAACTTGTTTGCGTTTTGTGATAAAGACAAACGGCCTACCGGCTTCTCCGTGGCTCCTAACGCTGAGAAGGGCAAAGGCTGGCTTGAGATGGTGCCCTGCCTGAGAGTCCCCTCCATACCCGGGTCCTTCCACTCCGCACTGGCCATCTGTGTTGGTTTCACGGAAGAGCTAGAATTCTGTTTTAACGTTGGCCAGTTTCCATCATTAGCTTGAAAAGAACAAAGAATTTGAGTAAAATTTTTCTTAAAACTAGTTGAACCAACCAACCTAGTTGACTAACACCTTGCCAGAAACAGAAACAGCACTGGGATGTCCCATCCTGCTGGAGCTCCATACACCAAGCAGTCACCCCACCCCACATGCTGCGCTGTTCATCTCCTCTAAGACCCACAGACCTGTGCACGAGACCAAAGGATGGTGCCCAAATCGCTTCCAAGTGTTACCAGAGCTTGAAGGACCAAACGAAGGCTCAGCTAGTGCAGGCCCAGGGCTGCGCCCCACTTAAATACAGGTCAAATCCATTATAATAACACCACTGACTAAGCGTTGGCATTTTTCAAACACTATTTATAAATTACATACAACAATCAAAAAAGATTCACCTTTTGACTTCATAATAGGTTTGACCTGTACTACTTTATTAAAATTAAAATTCTACATTAATCTGTTAGAAATTTGCATAATCTAAAATAATTTATGATCACGGGAGGCCAGAGCAAGTTCCCATTGATTAGTGGCAGCAGGAGCAGACTAGCGTCTGTTGCAGTGATGAGAAAGCCAGTCGCCAACTCCAAGTTTTCAGGAAAGCCCCTGGGATGACGTGTTCTTTACAGAGCGTTTTCCAAACTGAAAAAGGTACAGAGGCATTCCCTGCTGTCACAGGGTCCCTCACAGTGACTACGTCCATTAGAACATCTGTGGGGTCAGACTTCTCACCCATGACTCAGGCTCCTGTTTCTGTCCTTAACAGGCACAGACGCTGAGCTGGACTGAAGGGGTCGACGCTGCCAGCCCCATCAGCAATACGGGACAGACACCAGGCGGGGACTGTTTTGGGCCCTCCTAGCAACAGCACAGCCCCTTCCCGCATCCCACGTGCCAGCACAGGCACGAGGGGATAACGGAGAAGCAGCAGAGAAATCCCTGGTCCTCACAATGCTCGAACCAAAACCTTTGGCTCACAGAACACAAAGAACAAGCCTCTCAACCACGCTCTGAGCAGGCCCCACCGGCAGCAGTTGTGCGCAGCCTGCCCCTAGGCCAAACGCCGCTGCAGCAGCACTGCAGCCCCAGTGCTGGGGTTCAGTCACTATGCCGCTAAACGTCACCCAGGCTCCAGGCAGGGGTTCCAAGACACGCGGGCCCTGGTGAGGCATTCCAAGGCCCTAGCACAAACTGTCACCTGTCTTCATGCAGCTCGTCAGCCCCTTCCAGGCCAGGAGTGTGTGTGCTTTCATCCTCTCTTGGTTACATGTTACATGCGAAGGATATATAGGCCAGCAACTCACAGGCTCACCAAGGATGCACCCAGATGAACACTCAGGGCTGATCGGGGAAAAGCAGGGCCCACTTGAGACCCAGGAGGGAGGGCGGGACCAGTGCCAAGGGAGCTGCATTTCTGCACCCTCCCACAGGGTCACAGGGAAAGTGGCTGTCCAGCTGCTTCTGAAATCCCCCAGCGATGGGACGTTTTATGGAAACCAGCCACGGGCGGCACTAAAAAGCAATTTTCTTCTTTCTTTGCAACAAGGCAGGGGGCACAGAAGGAACATCACTTATTTTTATTATAAAGGAACAATTATTTTGAAGTATAATGATAAAAAAAGTCTCAGCCAGTCACAGTGGCTCACGCCTATAATCCTAGCGCCCTGGGAGGCCAAGGCAGGAGGACAGCTTGAGTTCGGGAGTTCTAGACTAGCCTGAGCCACAGCAAGACCCCATCTCTACAAAAAATAGAAAAATCAGCCAGGTGTGGTGGCGCATGCCTGTAGTCCCAGCTACTCAGGAGGCTGAGGCAGGAGGATCACTTGAGCCCAGGAGTTTGAGGTTGCAGTGAGGTATGACAACGCCACTGTGCTCTACCTGGGGGGACAAAGCAAGACTCTGTCTCAAAAAGAAAAAAAAAAAAAAGCAAAGGCCTCATAATGAACTCAGAAAATCACCTTAATGTTTAAAATGCAAACCAAAAAGCCCCCAAAACAAAACTTGTGCTGTGCCAGCATCTGTCCCTTGGTGTCAAACCCTTTCTGAGGATGAGATCAGGTGCGTGGCCCCGTCCACACTTCACACCTATTGAAACAAGTGATGTTTGTGTGGCATCTTTTTCAAGTCTAGATGTGATGAGACGACCTTTTTCAGTTTGGAAAAACAAATGATTATTGATTTTGTACATATTAAAGAGGATCGAAAGCCTCCCGCCAAGCCTGTCAGCCAACATACGGTTTACGAACGGGCTTGCCGAGCGCTGCAAGGAGCTGCAGTCAGGCCCAACGTCGAGGTCTGACACTGCCCACGAGCTGGTCACTCTGGGTTTACTGTGGCCATCTGTTTGACAGAGAACCAGGACAGCCAACAGCAAGGGTTGAGAGTCCCCACCAGGGAGATTGTACATCCCAGTTCTACGTCTGGGCTGAGATTCTGCCCCCAGTTTGGGGTTAACACAGGTTTTCTGTGTCCAGTCGTGGTAAGCCCCAGTGGCAAGACCAAGGCTAGGGTTCTGTAAGGGGTCTTCTTGCAAACGCTGTGACGCAGCACGGGACACACTGACAGAGAGAGGGGAATGGGAGATACTCTCAGCGTGGCAATTTTCAAATGAAGTCAGCAGGGAAGTATCTGGCTGTGTGAATTACCTGCCACTGGAAACAAATGAATATTTACTCCTACCATGGATGGTTCAAACTATAAACAACAGCTTATCAAAAAAGCTCAGTTAGGGGTTCACGCCGACCAGACTGCTGCTGGGTGCTGAGGTGTAGCTGTAACAGATGTGAGCAGGGCTCATGGCCACGAGGGCTGGTAATGCCTCCCTTTAACCGGGTTCAGAGCAAGCCCCGAGCTCCTCAGAAGGAGCAGATCTACTGCTGTTCACACAAGGCACCAGCCAGGAGAGAATGAGCAAACAAAAAACCAACAAGAACTGACCACCAATCCTGAAAAAAGGGGCTCAAAATATAGATCTGATGGCCGGAGAGGAGAATTATTGTTTTCATAAATGAAGGAATGTTTTGAATATCAGGACACGGATTCCTGATGCTGTTATGTTACAGAAAATGTGTCAACCCCAGTCATAAAGAAAGTCTTATTCCAAAGAAATCCTGACGTTTTAATGCACTGATTTAAAATCCAATCAGACTGGAGAGCTCACCTTGTGCTTGGCTGGGACGTCACACGTGAGTGTGCTTGAGCCTGCAGCTGGAGGCCCAAGTCCCTGACACAGCACAGTTGTGCAGTCAAAGACCAAAGTGGTGGTTTGTGGACTTTGATCAGTGTAGAGGGTGCTGAGTGGGGAAAGTAAAGACCAGCAACAGTGCTCTGTTTACAGGGACAGCCCTTCCGCCTGGCCGTAGCCAGTGCCCTCAGGGGTAAACAAACCTGCAGTGTAAGAGAACACCTGAGGGTCAGAGTTTTAATTAATTAATTTAACTCTACTGTGTTTTGAACAGCCACGTAGACCTTCAGTTCAGTAGAGAGAATTTGGTCTCATTTGAGGGTCATTACCAAGGTGGCACACAGCTCCGCAAACACTGCCCAGAAAGACCAAGCGCCTCCAGGGGAGCTGAGCCTGGAGTGTGACGTGAGGTGGAGCCTCAGGAGCCCTGGCCCCTGCCCTGCTGCACTCCCCTCCCCACAAACCTCCCTTTCCAGCTCTTCAATTCTCCCCCAGGAAGAGGGCCGGGCCACTTACTGGATTTGGATCTTCCATGAGCAGCAGTTGAAGCAATAGTGAGAGACTGGGGCTTTATGGGGTCCCCCGGGACAGAATAGCTTCCGGCACTAGGAACCTGGATGTAAGGCCCCACAGCAGCGACCCTGCCAGACGTGCTCAGGGGTGACTGTGGTGACGATGTACCATTCACGCGGTTTAGCTACAAGTCAGGGAGAAACGAAAAGTCAAGATTCTCCTCAATTAAAGGATATCCCAAGCCTAGTGGGAGAGACTGCCAGCTCACACACAAACCACTCCCTTCGTAATTTGTGCTTAGGAAGCCCATCACCCTGAAAGATCAGCATCTAGAAAGTGAGAAATGTCAGAGAAAGGACTCGACTCACAGCCCATATGTGCAGTTCTCTCTTTGATAACTCCAACCCATCTGTGAGCCATAGAAACGAGGAGCTGATGTGATAACAGAACAACTTCCGCATGACCCATGTACAGCCTCCCTCTTACTTGGGGGACACTCTCCCTCCCCCAGGTGGGTACGGAGGTATCAGTCGAGCCTGCATTCTGAGCCTGGCTTCAGGTCCTGCTCTGCCACTTATCTGCTGTACTGCCGTGGGCAAGTGACTTAACCTCTCCAAGCCTCTGTGCCCTCTTCTGTAAAGTCAGGATAAGCGCTGTTGTAAGGACTGTACCAGCCATGTGGGGCACGGTGCCCAGGAAAGGCTCTGACTCCCAGCAGTGAGCCCAGTTCCCTGAAGACAGCTCTGCCTTTCTCAGCAAGGAGACAGAGCCACAGAGGACACTGGTCACACAATGCTGCCCAAGAACAAAAGGGCCTACAACATGGAGTCTAACCAGAGAATCACTGACTCCTTAGGATCCCTAGATAGGCTCTGAGCACGGATCCATAACCCCTACAGTTGTTCGCAAGATTCTATACGCATGAGCACGTGTCATTCTAGGGTGAAAGTTCGTGACTCACAATTGCTCAAAGGTACCTAGCACATTTCTGCAGAAGCACCTTCAAGGACATCCCCTGGAGTGTCAGGTGGAATGGCTCTAGCCGTTTGTGATGCTTCATTTTATGTGTCAACAAGGCTGGGCCACATACCTACATATTTGGTCAAACACCAGGCTAGATGTTGCTGTGAAGGGTATTTTGTAGGTGAGATTAACTTTTAAATAAGTAGATTCTGAATAAAGTGGTTTACCCTCCATACAGTGGGCGGGCCTCATTCAATCAGTGGAAAGCCTTGAGAGAGACAGACGGAGGTCCCCTGGGAAAGAGGGAATTCTCCTATAGATGGCCCCAGACTCCAGCCACAACATCCGCTCTTCCCTGGGTTTCCAGGTTGCAGGCCTGCCTTGCAGGCTGCAGACTTGCCAGCCTCCACAATTACATGAGCCAATTTCTTTTTTTTTTTTTTTGAGACAGAGTTTCACTGTGTTGCCCGGGCTAGAGTGCCGTGGCGTCATCCTAGCTCACAGCAACCTCCAACTCCTGGGCTCAAACGATCCTCTTGCCTCAGCCTCCCGAGTAGCTGGGACCACAGGCATGCGCCACCATGCCCAGCTAATTTTTTCTATATATTTGTAGTTGTCTGATTAATTTCTTTCTAATTTTAGTAGAGACGGCGTCTCGCTCTTGCTCAGGCTGGTCTCGAACTCCTGAGCTCAAACAATCCGCCCGCCTCGGGCTCCCAGAGAGCTAGGATTACAGGCGTGAGCCACTGCGCCCCGCCGGATGAACCATTTTTATCTCACAGAACCAAGTCATCTCACAGAAACTTTCTTTTTCACATGCCTGAATTTTTTTCCCATAAAGACGTTCACGCAGTTCACTGATCCGCTTGTCCATCATGGCCACTTCCATGTTGCGCTTGTTTAGGAGTTCCTTCTGCTGCTGGAGTTTTGAATTCTGTTCCTGGTTAAGCTGATTACGAATCTGCAAAATATAAAATACAACTTTTATGATTTGCGGCAATCGCAAAGTCAAATTCTCATTGCCAGAGAGATTTAAAGAAAAAAGTAGCAGTAAGTTCTGATAAATATTTACATTCATGCATTGCCACCTGTGTGATGAATAGTTTATATGTACAGCATTGATGAAGCCAGAACAGAGTTCTTATGAAACAGAGAAAGTATCTGCAAGGCGCCTTCTTCAAAGCACATGGAATGACCAGCACCAAAGGAGAGGGGTCTGCTTCACCCCATGCAGCTGCTTCATGCCCAGGTCCACCGAATGAGCACCTTACCGTGGAGACAAGAAAATTCGCAAAGGATGACCTGAATCATTAAAGAAAGCACCTCTTATGTCATGTGAGTGAGTTGCAACTGGCACTTTTAAGAAATAGGAAAGAATAGAAAATATCAGAGTGTAATTTCTATAGGAAATTAAGTACTGTCTTGTTAAACTCTTTCAGATGCCCACAGCACTTGTGTATACACACTTCCATATGTGTACCAGACAGAAGGTAAAAAGTACTTTTAAAAACTAGGCCAGGCGCGGTGGCTCATGCCTGTAATCCTAGCACTCTGGGAGGCGGAGGCGGG
>NW_012148130.1:999204-1008784 GCF_000956105.1 Propithecus coquereli | reverse complement strand
GCACACCTGTAGTCCCAGCTAGACTCGGGAGGCTGAGGCAGGAGGATCACTTGAGCCCAGGAGTTCGAGGTTACAGTGAGCTATGATCGCATCATTACACTCCAGCCTGGATGACAGAGAGAGACCCTGTCTCTAAAAATAAAATAAAACAAAATAAAAAATAAAAAAAAATCACAAAACTTGTTTCTGGCTTGAAAAATCATCTGCTGAATGAAAACTTCTCAGAAATGGAAATCTTGTGAATTGTTATGGACTGAATGTTTGTGTCCCGCCCACCCCAAATCCGTATGTTGAAGCCCTAAGCCCAGTATGATAGTATTTGGAGGTGGGGACTTTAGGAGGTAATTAGGTTCAGATGAGGGCATGAGGGTAGGGGCCTCACCCCCATGAGGGGGTTAATGTCCTTATAAGAGGAGGAAGAGAGACCAGAACTCACTCTGCCCCACGTGAGAGCACAGCAGGAAGGTGGCTGCCTGCAAGCCAGGAAGCAAGCCTTCACTGAGAACCGAACCTGCCAGCATCACGATCCCCAGCCTCCAGAACTGTGAGAAATAAATGTCTACTGTTTAAGCCACCCAGTCTATGGTATTTTGTTACAGCAGCCTGAACTAAAACAAGGATTTAACAATAGGTGCCTGTCCAGCTCATCAAAAATACAGCTCACACAGAGGCCTTAAATGTCATCTAAAGCTTAATTCTTTACTAGTTTATTATTTTCCAATTAAATTCTTTGTACCGAAAACATGCTAAGTAAAAGGAACTAGTCACAAAGGACCACATACAAGTTGAGCATTCCTTATCCGAAATGCTTGGGACCAGAAATGTTTTAGATTTTGGAATATTTACATTGTACTTACTGGTTGAGTATCCCTCCTAATCCAGAAATCTGAAATCCAAAATGCTCCAATGAGAATTTCTTTTGAGCACCATGTCACTCAATAAATGTCAGATTCTGAAGGATTTTGGATTTTCAGATTAAGGATGCTCAACCTGTATTGTATGATTCTATTCATATAAAATGTCCAGAACAGGCAAATCCATAATTGAAAGTAGATTCATGGATGCCAGGCTCTTGGGGGGTGATGGCTAAGAAGTGAGGGGCTTCTTTATGGGGCAATGAAAATGTTCTACAATTGGCTGTGGTGGTGGGTGCACAACTCTGAAGATACTAAAAGCCAATGGACTGTATACTTTAAATGGGTGAACTGTATGCTATATGAATATCTCAATAAAGCCATTTAAAAAATTCTTTTATACTGAACACATTTTGTACCTATTTCTAAATTAGAATCCATTAATTTGTTTCCAGTTCCTGAGGTTTCCAAACCATACTAAGGTGAAAGCCAGAAAGATGAGGAAATTTTAATATAACCATTCCCCAGATGCAGACGAGTTACCTGTAGCTCTTGGTACAGTCTTTTTAGCTCCACTGCTGCTGGTCCTGTCAACTTGCCATTGTAAGACTGGAACCCGTTCAATTTTCCTTTCTTTAAATCTTCCAACTGCTGACTGAGCTGATCAACTCTTAAAATTGCAGTCTGTACTTCCTGCTTCTTTTCCTGGAACATGGCACTGAACCTTTCTATTTCGGCAGCTATAATTGTCCACCAAAGAAGAAAAAAACATCATTTAGTTGACATTCTTTTTCACTTCTATACATTGAACTCAACCCTAGTATCACCTAGTGCCAGACCTTGGATAAAATTACGATATGCTTAATCTAAAACACATGATGTGGCTGGGCGCGGTGGCTCATGCCTGTAATCCTAGCACTCTGGGAGGCCAAGGTGGGCGGATTGTTTGAGCTCAGGAGTTCGAGACCAGCCTGAGCAAGAGCGAGACCCCGTCTCTACTAAAAAAAATAGAAAGAAATTATCTGGACAACTAAAAATATATAGAAAAAATTAGCCGGGCATGGTGGCACATGCCTGTAGTCCCAGCTACTCGGGAGGCTGAGGTAGGAGGATCGCTTGAGCCCAGGAGTTTGAGGTTGCTGTGAGCTAGGCTAACACCACGGCACTCACTCTAGCCAGGGCAACAGAGTGAGACTCTGTCTCAAAAAAAAATAAAATAAAATAAAATACATGATGTGACTGCTCATAGAGCAAACAACGATATATGCATTAATTGCTAAATACTCTTTAAGGCAAGCAGTCCAAAAGCTAGCTTGGTCAAGCCACTTCAGAACCTCAGTGTGCCCATAGAACGAACAAAGGCTTTGTGAGGGCAGAGTAAGCCACATCAGCCTCCAGCCTCACTGTGACACTAGCTGAACTGACGAATAAAATCAGAGTCCACACAGAAAAAAAGGGAGTGTCTGTATGGCTCATCGTAATGCATGGATACAATTTAAGCGGTTCAAAGAAAGCAAACACTTGTAACAAGTGAGCCTTCTTGGAGCACCCCCACCCCACTGCAGAGGGCTGCTGTTACCAATGTAACAGAAGGATCTTCCTGCTGCATCCCAGGGCTACAAGAGACCTTTCAATATCACTTAACCTAACCAGCCCCGTCCTTTTAAGGCATATAACCCAGCAAAGCTTTGGCACATTTGCTGTAGAAAGGTGCAGCCAGACTATGTTTCACTTGATCTGGGACTGGTGAAGAGTGGGTGCCAGGTGGGGCCGTGGGCACGTACACAGATTGCCATTCATGATTTTACTGTAGTCCACTTGTCCCCTCATGGCTCGGATTTTCTTCAGCTTGTTTTCCTGGGCTTCAACTCGTTCTTTCAATTTCTGAAGTTTTTCATTTTCAGAAATAGACTGCTGCTGACGGCGCTCCTGTTGCTTTAGAAAATGTAAACGCTGTTCCTAACAAAAGAAGGAAAAATCTAACTTTGAAAATCGAATCTTACGATGACTTTCACACACTAAAAAGAAAAATTTGAATGTATTCCACAGTATCACCCATCTTAATGAATACTAAAGAAACAGTAGAGGAATCCTGCACACATCAGACCACGCGAAACTGAAATTACTGGGCGTATAAGTATGAGGTGGTGAGAGTCTGGCGACTTTACTACGCACGCTGACCTACACCATTCAGTTAATACGAGTGCTCTGGCAGAAAACCTTACAGGAGGAGAACATGCACCGACTAACAACCTCGTCTTCACTCTCACATCTGTGACGTCCCAGCCAGCCTGAGTTTCCTGCTGTCAGTAACATGTTTCCTGTTGCTACAAAGTGGCTCCCAAGAATCTCTTACTTAACTTCCTAAAGGAAATGAGCACTGACCAGCAGAGGACTTTACACTGAAAAGAGATAAAGTAATCAGTAATGAGATAAACCTCCATTTGCTAAGTAACACTGAACAATCAAGGAAGTGTTTTGCTTTCTTCAGGATTAGTTTCTTCAAAAATAACGAAACATTTTATAGTCAAACGATAACAGGACAATCCAAAAATAAAAATATATGCAAAATTCTTCAATAGGTTTTTTTTTCCTATTAATGTGATAACATACCTTAAGGATAACAGTCAACATTAAATATTCATGGTCCCATATGTATGCATAAAATATACCTAAATAAGGAGAGGTTTAAGGTATGATTATGCAGGCATTACATACTACACTTTAAGGTAAGGAAATATGTGCTTAAATATTTCAGATTTAGCATTAACTTGTGATTTACACTGACAAAAATATCTAAAATTTTTTTAACAGCAATACTCTTGGATCAATATTTGGAAAGAAAATAAAAAGCAGAATTAGAAAATTTTATAATTACATAATATTATGTATATTTCATCTTAGAAATCTTATTAATGGGATGAAATGCTTTCTAATTTATTTAACTTTTGATTATTTTTATTATTGTAAATCCAATAAACTTTTTAAAACAGTCCAACTTAAATTATTACTTTCATGAAAGTCGATAGTACAATGAACTACACAATCATTCAATAAATGACAAAATTGGATTGGACATTTGGTTATTAAGAAAATCTCTCTACAGAAGAAAGCAGTAAGAACCTAGCTGGTAATTTTTAAAGGTTCTCTTTAAAGCAGTTGCAGAACATTTTAAGATCATTTACATCAATCATTTCCAGCAGGCATGGGTGATAGGTCTGATTTTTCAATGAAGTATGACTTAGCCATTATTTAAGAAAATTCCCAATCCTACTTTACAGAGTTTCAACAGCAAATGTCAACTTCGGTATACAATGAGCATTATCTGTACCCTGCACGGTAATGAACCAAACAATTTCCGCATAGAGGGCACATCAGGAAGCCCTGTTAACCAGCTGTCATTGTCTTCAGGGTCCCTGCCCAGCATTTTCATCATGGATTGCTGGTTTTCTCTAAACACTAATATCCACTACACAGCTGGGAACACACCCACAGGAAAAAGGAGGTAACAACAGAAAGTATCCTTTCTAAATTTTATCTATGAATTGGATAATGTCAGCCATTTCCTGTTCTTGTGCATGTCAAGGGTCAAATGTCCTTGCTCTGATACCTTCTCAACTTCCAGCACCTAGAGTATGCCTATATTATTACAGAAGTGATAATAAAAAGACATTGTAGTTAGCATTCCCGTGGCATGGTCCTATTTTACAAGTGTTACCCATGAATGTATGAACACCAATCTAAAATGATGGTGGAAGAAGATATCTTTCGAACAGTGTTGCCCTACCTCTACTTTGATAACTTACCTTGGCAACCAACATCTGCTGCTGATTTTCAATTTGCTGTTGTTGCCTAGCTGCCATGTCTTGGAGCTCTGAGAGGGTGAGTTCAACACGTGGATTCCCAACCTACAGAGAACAAAACACACACACCGGAATGTATGCTCATCCGCATAATTGTCTTTCTCTAGTGTCAAAACTCCAACACTTCAGGATTTTAGATAGTTTCCCTAGAAGTTAGGAGAATATAAACTAGTTTATCTTCTCATAAGAACTTTTCCTAATTGTTGATGTTTTTATTATTGTTTAATGCTTTTATTATATATAAATAACAGTTTTTCTAATGCGTAAACATCCAATACTATATTTAGTAAGAGGTTCGACTTTAAAACAAACCTTTGCAAATGTGTATTATAAGTGACTTCCTCCTTCTGGAATGGCGATATAGTAAGTGTATTTGAGCAAATGGGCCTGTCAAATGTTTAAGGATACACAACAACAACAAAAAAAAGTGCAGGTGACACCTAAGGATAAATGTCATCTCATTGTCATGTGGTCTCAAGAAACTGAAATATATAACAGATTCTAAGATACAAACACCTCAGTACAAACACCTTATGTATGGCCTACATGAAGAACTGACATATCATCCGACAGAGTTACGTGAAATAGATACCAAGGTAATGCAGAGCTCCACTCCTGTAAGCCTGTCTTCCTCCAAACCCTCCGGTCCTGACCATGGAGACTGCACGGTCCAGACCCCCACGTTCTCCTTCCAGGTCCACACATACCCGTAGGACCCTTTCTCGTGCACCACTCTTACACCTCTTATCGTTCTCACTCAGTTTCAATCTCTGTTCCTCCAGCTCGTGTCTTCTCAAACTTTTATGGTGTTCAAGCATATTCTTGACTCTTGAAAATTAGGATTTGTTCGACAGTCTTAATTAGAACCCCCATTCCATTTATCCAAACATCCTGAAGAAGCAACATGGAGCAAGCCTCTTTTTCAAAATTAGGTAAACTACCAAGCTATAGAGACTTCCATGTGGAAAGAAATCTGTTTATTCTACCAAAAAATAAAAAAATAAAAACCAGTCTATTTCTACTTTAACACTAATAAAGAGTTACTAATTTCTACCTACTGAGATTTTCTAATCACGACAAAAAGTATTTCTTGAAAGCTTCAGAAGTTTTACTTCATAAAAACTTTTTTGACTAGAGAAAAACTATGTCCATTCAACAAATTTTTCAATTTACATTAATTTCATAATTTTACAACTTGAAGGGAAAAAAATCAAAAACTATTTTTCTAGTCTCTCTTTCCTACCAATGGCTTTGAATAACAAGGAAAAGAGGACAGAAGAGAAATTTAATTGCTCAGTATTCTGATATTTATATCTGTGAACAAGGTAGAGCTTGTAAAACTATTTTACTTAAATCAAAAATTATTTTATTTGCCAGTATATACATTTGTACCCTCTTTATGTTGCATGTGTTTTTCTAACTATAAAATTAAGATATGCCACGTTGTCATAAGTAAGTCAGGCATTGTATCTTATAAATATACTAATATGTGCTGTAATACAATTTTACTGAGGTAGACTTACACACAGAAAGGTGTAGTAAGTCACAGTGTACAGCTCAATGAATTATTTCCCTAACTTGTCTCTGGCTATGATCACCTCCCTTCTGAACTTGTTCCCTAGTTCCTGGCTGCCTGCAAAGGCTGTGCTCAGTGCTGCATGGAGCTTTATAAATGAGGAAGCTCAAGAATGTCCCCACGAGCCCAGCACTGGCAAGAGGCAGGGCAGGACTGAAGCTGGTGCCCACCCCTATGTGGCAAGGCTATTGTGAAGGTGTCAGGCAAACACATTTCTGTATCCTGTCCATGTTCAATACCACAATTCATTTACCCTATATATGCCAAATGCAATCCTAGACACTGTGAGCAATATAGAAGTATAATAGAATGCAGTTGCCCTGTTTTCAGTGAGCCTCTATTCTAATGGAAGAGATGAGAATCTCAGAAGGGAAGCAGTAAGATGACCCCACCAAATTCAACTATGAGGAACAGAGACTGAGCTCAGGTTTCTTTACACTACATTTCACTGGGAAAAAAACCAGCACCTCCCAGGGTAGCAGTGAGGACAATGGAATGTCACATGCACTCTTGCAAAATGCACTGTGCAGCTTGGCAACCACGTTGAGCGGCACATGAGACATTCATAAAAGCAGGACATTTCACTACACCACTCTTGGCTACCCTGGGTCCAACTGTCATGAGAATTATGCGGCTGAAAATAAAAAGATGTCTCTGAAAACCTCCCATTCTCAAACAATAAATCCAAGTAAGAAGCTAAACCCTCCATACATTATCATTCTTGACTTGACAGAAATTTCAAGTATTATTTCACAACACCTATAATGAACATAAACATAATTTTCTAATTTTATGGTCTTAAATTTAAGATGACCAACTTTTTAAAAAAATGGACAAGCGTATGTTCTAGTCTACTTCAGATACAAAACTTCAGAAGTTGCCTTACTAAGTTAACAAAATGAAATAACAGGCCAGTTTAAGAAACACACAGCTTATTTTTAAAATGAACTTTATTTAGGCACAATGTACATACAATAAAACGCACACCCATTTGAGCTTTGCTTACTAATGAGGATCTGTTCTGAGAAATACGTCTCTAGGCAATTTGTCATGGTGGGAACATCAGAGTGCATTCACACAAACCTAGGTGGTACAGCCTGCTACACACCCAGGCTGTCTGGTACAACCTACTATTCCTAAGCTACCAAGTTACTGTACTGAATACCCAGGCAATTGTAACACAATGGTATTTGTGTATCCAAACATATCTAAACATAGAAAAGGTAAAAAAAAACAAGGCATAAAAGATTAAAAAAAAAAATGGCACACCTGTATAGGGCACTTACCATGAATGGAGACTACAGGACTAGAGGTTACTCTGGGTGAGTCAGCGAGTGGTGGGGCGTGAATGTGAAGGCCTGGGACATTACTGTGCACGACTTTATAAACACTGTGCACTTAGGCTAGACAAGATCTATAAAAATATTTTTCTTCAATAAAAAATTAAACTTAGCTTACTATAACCTTTTTACCTTATAAACTCTTTAATTGTTTAACTTTGACTCTTTTATAACACAACACATACTGTACCAATGCACAAAAATATTTTCTTTCTTTATATCCTTACAAGCTTTTGTCTACTTAAAAAAAATTTTTGAACTTTTTTGTTAAAAACTAAGACACAAATACACACACATTAGCCTAGGTCTACACAGGGTCAGGATCTACCCCTACATCGTGTCCCACTGGAAGGTCTTCAGGGGCAGTAACATACGTGGAGCTGTCGTCTCCTGTGATAGCAGTGCCTTCTTCTAGAATGCCTCCTGAAGGGCCTGAGGCTGTTTTACAGTTAACTTTTCGTTTTAGTAAGTAGGAGTACACTCTAATGATAAAAAGTATAGCATATATAGTAAGCCCATAAACCAGTAACACAGTCATCTATTACCAAGTATTATGTGCTATACATAATTGTACGCACTAGACTTTAATAAGACTGGCAGCGCAGATCTGTTTACGTCAGCATCGCCACAAACATGAGCAATGCGTTGCTCTACGATGTCATGATGGCTGAATCATCACTAGGCAATAGGAATTTTTCAGTAATCTTATGGGACCAGCATTGTGTATGTGGTCCATCGCTGACTGAAATGTTACTATGCAGCACATGACTATATACTGCTGGATGTGGAGTTTTTATGTGTTTGTTGTTGTTGTTGTTTTTAGAGACAGGGTCTCACTATATTGCCCAGGCTGAATTCAAATTCCTGGGCTCAAGCGATTCTCCCACCTTAGCCTCCCGAGTAGCTGGGACTACAGGCGCTCACTACCACTCCCAGCCTGTTGAATGTGTTGTGACAATTGCATATCCAGTGTAATCACCACCCAGTCAAGATACAGAACATTTCCGTCACTCCAGAAAGTTCCCTACTGTTCTTCCCAGTTGATTCCCATCCCTTCCCAAGGCAAGCACTGAACTGTGGGGTTTTGTTGCTGTTGTTACTTTGACATGATAGACTTTTCTGTTTAGTCTAGAATCTCATATATATGGAATCATACAGTGTGTACTTCTTTGCGTTTGGCTTCTTTCACTCGCCGTAATGTTTCTGATACTCATTCATGTTGTTGCATGTATCAGTAATCTGTTCTTTTTCATCTCTGCATAGTATTCCACTGCATGGACGTATCACATTTTGTATATCCATTTCTCTGTTGATGGACAACAGGTGGGTTGTTTCCACTTTGTGGCTATCAGGAATAAAGTCAATATGTAAATTAATGTACCAATATTTATGTGGATAAACATTTTTGTTTCTCTTAGGTAATCAATGTCAAAAAGTGGAATAGGTGGGTCATGTGGTAAGGGTATGTGGAAATGATAGAAACTGCCATACTGTTTTCCAAAGTGAAGTGTCAATTTATACTCCCACCAGCAACTCATGCGAGTTCTAGCTCCTCTCTATCCTTGTCAACACGTGGTGTTGTCAAAAGTTTGGATTTTAGGCCAGGTGCAGTGGCTCATATCTGTAATCCTAGCACTTGGGGAGGCCAAGGCAGGAGTATTGCTTGAGGCCAAGAGTTCGAGACCAGCCTGAGCAAGAGCAGGATCCCCATTCTCTACAAAAAAATAGAAAAATTAGCCGGTCATGGTGGCATGTGCCTGTAGTCCCAGATACTCAGGAGGCTGAGGCAGGATGATCGCTTGAGGCCAGGAGTACAAGACCAGCCCAAGCAACATAGTGAGATCCCATCTCTACAAAAATATTTAAAAATTAGCTGGGTGTGGTGGTACAGGCCTGTAGTCCCAGCTACTCAAGAAGCTGAGGCAGAAGGATCGCCTGAGCCCAGGA
>NW_012148130.1:994447-995534 GCF_000956105.1 Propithecus coquereli | reverse complement strand
TTTTTTAAATAATAGAGATGGGGTCTCGCCATATTGCCCAGACTGATCTCGAACCCGTGGCCTCAAGCAATCCTTCCACCTTGGCCTCCCAAAGTATTGGGATTACAGGTGTGAGCCACCTGGCCTGGCTGAAAATTTATTTTCAAATATCGTCTTTGAAAGTAAGTCTCTGAGATTCAAGCAGTGTGACTCAGTTGTAAAGCACAGCAAACAATGGCCTCTCTGGGCTCTGTCTCCAGTCTCGGTCCCATCTGCTGGCTCCTCTCCTACTCTACCCCTGACATGTAATTACCGCAGGCTAGCACCACAGGGCTCTTTCTAAAACACACCTTGCTTAAAATCCTACAAGATTAAGTCTAAGCTCTTAGGCAGACACAGACTGAAGTTCCCCTCCCGCTCCACGGCTCCCTCCCACCTGTCCCCATGCTCTGTGCTATATGATCCTGCTTATGACTCTGCTGCCACCAGAGTTTCACGCCTCTTCCTCTATGTCTTTGCAGAAACCCTGCCTCCTTCCTCTAGAAAATTTTTCCTGATATCCACCTTGATAAAGTTAATCAAATCATATCCTTTGTTTTGGTGCCTTGTTCTACTTTTACTACACTTTTTACACCATCATGATTTGTTTGTTTATACATCTATCTCCAAAAATACCCTTTCTTTCTCTATGGAATCTGTAAGAAGACTTCACGTAGCCTCCACCTGACACCTTGCTTTTGTATCTTTGGTCTGTCTACAATCAAAATAAATTGGACAGAATAGCTTTAAAAAGAATACGGAGAAATTCTAAGCCTGGGTGGTAGTCACCTGAGTGTCCCTTGAATAATTCTTTAAACTGTACATGTTTTATACATTCTTTTGGATGTGTATTTCACAAAAAAAGAAATAAAGAATTAGATCAAATATCTAGTATCCTATCTTGTAATTTAATCATCATGAGTTTTTTTTTTTAAAACCTATAACTAGTTTTTTAAAGTAAATGTAAGTGGCTTCTCAAATGTAATGTCATTTTTAAAATGACAAATATCCCTAAAACAAAACTGGCAAAATAACTGGGATAAAACCTATTTATGCTCACATAATATTC
>NW_012148130.1:992401-994397 GCF_000956105.1 Propithecus coquereli | reverse complement strand
GGCTATCATACTAGATTTTTAAAGATACAGAGAAACAACTATAATTCACTTGGTAATTACAGGTGAAAGCTTTTGGTTACAGGTCAGTTGGTAATACGATTTTAATAAAATGACTTGGTTTTTTTTTTTTTTTTTTTTTTGAGAGAGAGGGTCTCACTGTCACCCAGGCTGGAGTGCAGTGGTACAATCATAGTTCATTGCAGCCTCCAACTCCTGGGCTCAGGTGATCCTCCTGCGTCAGTTTCCTGAGTAGCTGGGACTATAGGCACACACCACCATGTCCGGATAAGGCTAAGTCTTTTTTATTTTTTGTAGAGACAGGGCCTTACTAGGTTGCCTAGGCTGGTCATGAATTCCTGGCCTTAACGGATCCTCCTGCCTTGACCTCCCAAAGTGCTAGGATTATAGAGGTGAGCCATCAAGCCCAGCCATAAAATGCATTTTTTGTCTCCTCAAGTTATATTCTAATGTTTAAGCTAGTGGTACAATAATCCAGGTATCAAAGACATATAATAAAGTTTCTCAAAACAAACCACTGCAGACAATTACGTAATGTAAATACACATCTTTCATCCTAAGCCACTAATGATACATTTTTGCAGATTTTTAGTCTTTCCAAATATTAGTAAAACGAGTTTTACATTTTATTTAATGTAGTATTGAAACATTTTGCCAATGTATCAGAAAGTAATAACTATTAAAGACTGTAATTTTACCTATAAAAACAGAAGAATTCATATTACAGATTTACCTCACACAATATCTGTTCAGTTAATGACTCTTCACTATTACAGTTCTTGAAAAGCCATGCCATTTTCAGACAATTCTTTTGGTATAGTGACTCTTTCATCCAAAAACACACTAAATCATGCTCTATAAGGAGAGAGATTTTGACATTACAATTTCAGGCAAACAAACACACTCAACAATTCGGTCAACCCAATTACTTCTAATCAGAGAATACAACGTGGTACAACGTTGAACTGTAAGTCATGCTTAGATGGATCCAGAATGCTCTGCTTTTGCTTTGCATTCACACACCAAGTGACTCAGAGGCAAGGGAGCACCTGTGTCTTCGATTCTGTTTTGTTGTGCACCTGTGCTAGCTGCTCTATCAGCTCTGAAGTGCTCTCTTGTTTAACTTTGTTCCTGTAAAGATGCTTTCCTGTCCTCTAACTTCATTTTTAAGTTCAGTCAGGGTGCAATCTCCCCAAACAGCATTGTCACAGTCCAGGAGAGAGAGAACATGCATATGTTTAAGGGAGCTGGGTTATTGTGTAACTAATGTTGGTTTTAACTATAAATGGTACTTTTTTCCCCTCAATGCCTAACATATATTCCGTGGTAATCAGTTAATAGAAAAGACTAGTGGATTTTGTCACTAATTAAACACCTACTGGAAAATGGGTCGCTTCAGATGGCCCTAATCCTGATATGCTGATTTTAATATTTAGGCAAGTAAGTCCACCTTTGGTTATAACAGACAAGAATGTCACTATAATATTATTTGGAAAAAAATTCCCTAAGCTTTCAAGTTTCAACGAGATGACATGGAATAGTTTGTCAGTTCATTCATTTTTGCACTTAGTTTATATGAAGAACACACTTTGCCCATCGGTGAGTCCAGCCATCCACCCCTGGCCTCTATCCAAACTCCTCTCTTTCTTCCGTATCTTGCTTTCTCTCTAAATTCTCTATTTCTATTAACAGCTCCAGCATTTTTGCAGAAACCTCAGCCATCGTCTCTTAGCTGGGCCTACCTTGCTATGAACACAAGCTGCTGTCTAACTACTCATTATCAGCCCTCTCACATTTGTGCATGCCTCTCCACGCCAGAAACGACGCTTTCCCACGTCCATCTTCCTGCTGTCTACACTGCCCTTCCCCCGACTTTCGAAACTCTGTCATTTAAGACCTAGCATGGGGGGAGGGGCAAGGGCAACATACGTAACCTAAACATCTGTACCCCCATAATATGCTGAAATAAAAATAAATA
>NW_012148130.1:976865-988152 GCF_000956105.1 Propithecus coquereli | reverse complement strand
AAATTAGCCGGGCATGATGGCGCCTGCCTGTAGTCCCAGCTACTTGGGAGGCTGAGGCAGGAGGATCGCTTGAGCCCAGGAGTTTGAGGTTGTTGTGAGCTAGGCTGACGCCATGGCACTCACTCTAGCCCGGGCAAAAGAGTGAGACTCTGTCTCAAAAAAAAAAAAAAAAACAACTAAAGAAGAAAATAATGTATACAATCTGTGTATTTTGATAAATGTATAAACCATGAAATCACCACCACAAGCAAGAAAATGAATAAATCCATCACCCCCCAAAATTTCCTCATGCCCCTTTGTAATCTGTCCCTCCTACCTCTTTGCTTCCTCTCCTACCTCCCAGGTCCACAGGCAACCACTGATCTTCTCTTACTAGAGATCAGTTTATGTTTTCTAGAATTCTACATAAATGGAATCGCACAGTGTTTAGTATGTATTCCTTTGGCTTCTTTCTTTCAGCATAATGGTTTTGAGATTCATCCATGTTGTAGCATGTATCAGTAGTCCATTCCTTTTAATTGTTCAGTAATACTCCACTGTATGAATATATCATAGTCTGTTTGTCTATTCCTTGTTAATGGATATCTGGGCTATTTCCAGATTTTGGCTTCAATAAATCAAGCTGCTATTAGCACTCACGTACAAGTTTGTGCAGACATTTGCTTTCATTTCTCTTGGGTAGATACTTTTAGGAAGAGAACTGCTGGGTCATACAATACATCTATGTTTAAGTTTTAAAGGAACTACCAAATTGTTTTCCAGATTATATCATTTTACATTCCTTTTTTTTTTCTTTTAAAATCCCTACCCCCCGAGACAAAGTCTCACTCTGTTGCCCAGGCTAGAGTGCCGTGGTGTCAGCCGAGATCACAACAACCTCGAACTCCTGGGCTCAAGCAATCCTTCTGCCTCAGACTCCTGAGTAGCTGGGACTACAGGCATGCGCCACCACGCCCGGCTAATTTTTTCTACATATTTTTAGTTGTCTAGCTAATTTCTTTCTATTTTTAGTAGAGACAGGGTCTCGGTCTTGCTCAGGCTGGTCTCAAACTCCTGACTAGAATGATACTCCCACCTCGGCCTCCCAGAGTGCTAGGATTACAGATGTGAGCCACCACGCCTGGCCCATTTTACATTCCCACCAGCAATGCATGAGAGTTCCAATTCCTCCCTTCCTCACCAGCACTTGTTATGATCAGTCTTTTTAATGTTAGACATTCTACTAGTTGTGTATTAGTGCTTCATTGTAGTTTTAATTTGTCCTTTCCTAAAGACTAATGACGTTGAACACCTTTCCATGTGCTTACGTGACATTCACATATCTTCTTTGGAGAAGTGTCTGGTTCAATTTTGTGGTGTTACGATATTGGTTTTCATCCATGGTTCCTGGCTCATAACTCCCATAGTCCTTATTATAATGTTGGGTGCTTTAGGCCTCAGGAGATAGAATCTCTCTCTCTGTCTCTCTTACCTTCTCCTGTCCTCCTTTTACCTGCCCAAGGCAAGACTTTAACCTAATTGTGGGTCAAAAGACCTTCACGCCAGAGAGGGTCCTGCCCCATTCCCTGGAGGAAGGAATGTGGCACAGAGAGGCCAGGAAGAACCTAGACAGGCCTTGCTGGGCTTAGATCTTGTGCTTTTTGTCCGATCACATTTCTACACAGTTGTTAATCGTGCCTATGTAATGTAGCCTCCATAAAAACCCGAGGGGACTGGGTTGGGAGAGCTTCTGGATAGCCGAATACGTGGAGGTTCCTAGAGCGAAGCACACCAGGGAGGGCATAGAGGCTCTGTGCCCCTTCCCTCATACCTCGCTCTATGCATCTCTTCATCTGTATCCTTGGTAATAACCTTTATAATAAACTGGTAAATCCAAGTGTTTCTCTGAGTTCTGTGAGCCATTCTAGCAAATTAAATTCAACCCAAAGAGGGAGGGGGTCGCTTCAACTACAAATTGAAGCTCGTCAGTCAGAAGCTCCAGAGGCCCAGACTTTTGACTGGTGGAGAGGGGGACAGTTTTGGGGATTGAGCCCTCACCCTGTGGTATCACTGGGTGACTCTGTCTCCAAGTAGACAGAGTCAAATTGAATTAGAGGATACCCAGCTGATGTCCACTGCTTGGTGTGTGGGGGAAAAACCCCACATTTGGTCACAGAAATCTTCTTCTGTGTTGTTGATTGTTACAGAGTTTAGAAGAGAGCAGAGTTTGGAATGTGCTTTTTCCAAAGCAAATCTTTTGCCCATTTCTTTTTAAAATTGGGTTGTTTTCTTATTATTGAGTTTTGAGGATTCTTTATATATTCTGGGTACAAGTCCTTTATCATGTATATGATGTGCAAGTATTTTCTCCAAGATTATGTCTGGTCTTTCCAAAATAAATAATATTAAAAGCATCTTATATGTACTAAATAGCCATACATATACAGCTGAAGATAGGATTCATTAACTGAAAGATATACCTTTGGAAAGTATCCAGAACACAGTACAAAGAGACAAAGAGAGAAAACACGAAAAAGAAATTAGGAGACGAGGAAAATAAAATGAAAAATGGATGTCTACTCAGAGTTCCAAAAGAAGAAAATAGAAAGAATGCAGAAGATGAAATACCCTTATCGATAATACTAGAGAATCTGATAGATGCCAAGGCTCAGAATCAGTAAGTTCAATAAAGCTCAACAGAGAAATTAAAAGAAGTTCATACTGGTTCTGCTCAAAATGGAGGATTATTTAATCCTAATCTCATTAAATCCCAAAACTCCAGTAAATGACAGCAAAAAGATTTTAGACATCAAATAACATCACATCACAAAAGCAGGACTAACAAGAACAAAGACAATAAAAATGTTTGGGCCAGGCATGATGGCTCGCACCTGTAATCCTAGCACTCTGGGAGGCTGAGGCGGGAGGATCACTTAAGCTCAGGAGTTTGAGACCAACCTGAGCAACAGCGAGACCCCATCTCTACCAAAAAGAGAAAAAATTAGCCAGGTGTGGTGGCACGCATTTGTAGTCCCAGCTACATGGGAGGCTGAGGCAGGAGGATTGCTCGAGCCCAGAGTTTGAGGTTGCAGTGAGCTATGATGACACTATTGCACTCTAGCACTCTAGCCAAGGAGACAGAGTAAGACTCTGTCTTAAAAAAAAAAAAAAAAAGAAGAGGATTTGTGGAATGATCTTTAGAAACTGGAGTATAAGGAAGGAGAATCTATAATCTTAACATTAGGAATTATTTATCCCCGAATGGCACAAGGATTATGATATTGAAACCAAACAGAAGAAAATATAATCTACACACCAACATTTATTACAAAGAACCCCTCCAATTCTCCCTCACCTATAATCAGTGCTTCCCCTACTTGCCAAGTCTGCATCACAGTGACAAAGCAAGCTACTGCAACCCACCATCCGTTTTATCTTTCAAAACCTGACATAGGATCCAGAATCAACACTGAAGATACACAGCAAGTCTGCCTGCTCAACTCTTAGTGTAGAGGCTGAGCCCCTCTGCTTCTAGAGGCACCCGGCTCCCTGCCCAGGGGCACCAGTGGGCAGCAGCAGTGAAGGCAGGCGCAGGGCTGCCCTGGGAGACCTGATCTGTTTCGTGGACCACAGCATGAATGGGAAAACCACTTGGTGGACTACTTTATAACTTCATATAATGTTTTGAAATATTCAAGAGAAATGACAATTTCTACCCTGAAAATAAAATTCTTTAAAAATAAATTCTAACCCAAACTTATTAGTACCTGTAAAAAATAATTTTAAAAATTCAATTTAATTCACTATTACTTACTCCATTTTCAGTGCGTTTTTCTCCAGGTACATTCATTACATTTCTCTGAGTTCGTTGCTCTTGGGTCTGACGGCCACCTAAAGAAATGAAAGGATCAAACTTACATTCTCTGTCCTGTCATAGTTTTAAACAAAAGAGAGTGTGATGAACAACTCCGTAGCAGGCGACTGAGGTAAAACAAACTCAAGTCCATGAAGTGCTGTGCGCCTGCTCCTGCCTCGTCCCCTGCCCCGGCTCTCACCTGATGCTGTTTGGAAATCATCCCACCTCAGCGCCCGCTGTACTCTGCTAGCATGCATGACTTCAAAGGGTTGTGAACCTAATGTTTTTTTGTTTTTTTTTTTAAAGAAAAGAAAAATATTTTCTTCTATTCCTTTCCTACTATGTTGGAAAAATTGAAGAAAAATTATATTGTGTAAGTACTGCTTCACCTTAAACCATGCATTCTCTAGGAGGTGACACTGCTGCCCCCAAAGGGACAAAAATTGGTTCTTAGGGGGATAAAAAAAATTACTTTTTATGTATAAAGCAAAGATATATTATAAACAGATATGCAGTATATCTGATGGTGGGAGAATGGGGGACAAGTAAGAATAAAATGTCCAAAGAAGGCTCCTTAAGGGGGCACTAATGCAAAAGGCATTATGAAACCTACGGCATCTATCAGTTCACAAGGTACATTAAACTCTTGGTTATTCTTAGTATTTTTAAGGAGTGAGGTATTCAGGTTAATTTAATATTCTTCAATTGCTGCCTCTTCCAAACAACAAACTATCAGAAATTAGAATAGTATAAACACACAACGTTAAAATTATACCAAATGCCACCTAATCTTTGATGGTAAAGAAGAAACCTGATGATCTGGCATTTCAGAGTCAGAAAATAATGAATAATAAATTAACATTTAGTGAGCACTTACTACGCACCAAACCCCTTTCTAAGCACTTCCCAAGTACATCTCATTAACCCTGCAGACAAGGAAACTGAGGCACAAGGAAGTGACGTCACCTGCCAAGGCCCCACGCTAAGTAAACAAGCAGGTCCGGGACTGAACCCAGATGGTCTTGCTCCCAATTCTGTCACACCAGCTCCCAGGTTCCAGTTCATGCTCTGCAGTTAGCTGGTTATGTGATTTTCGCTGAGTTTCTCTGCTGCTGTGAGCTTCTGTTTTCCTAAGTGCAAAAGGGAACTGAAAGACTGCCCTCTATGCTCTCCTCCACCTTCCAGGCAGAGAGCTCTCACCCTTGCAGCTGAGGGATGTCTTTTACTTCATCTTGCTATGTCTTATGGTCTACATACAATAAATACTCGTGCATCCCCTTTAAATAATATCAGCTGGTGACAACTGCATTGCCCTGAGCAAGAAACATGAATCTTGGGCTCTAAACTCTGGCTCCTTAGAATATAAATAAGCTGAAGTGAGAAGTTCAGTGAGCAAAAGCAAAGCAAAACGGGGGTAGAGCGCCCATGTGAGCGGTTCTCTATGCCACCCTTTTCTTCAGCTCTGAGAGACACAGGCAGAGGATAAGGGGCAGAGGGGAGAGCATTACGGGGCAGGGTGGATGGAATACTGAGTTGGGGCACAAAAGAGAGAATGAATGTGCAAGAAAAAATGTGGCTGGCTGGAAGAGAGAAAGAAGGGACAATGAGATTGAAGAAAGAGAGTCACATTACAAATGCCATCAAAGCTAATCCGGGACTGTTGAACAGAGAAGCAGGGCCTCTGCTGAAAGTTCTGAATAGTAATGAAAACTGTGTGATGAATTTGGTTCTTCCAACCCTGACGAAACCTCCTATCACCCCACACCCGATTCAGTCCCCTTGGAGTGTCTCCTTCACATTCTGATCCCCTCCCGGAATGCAGCAGCTCTGTATCCTCCCCTCCCAACCCTACTCTTCCCAAAGTCCACTCCAAGCCCCATCTCGTCCAGGACTCTTCCCAGTGCTGTGCTGTGCTGTGCTCTGATGGCATCTCCTCTGCACCACACAGAACTGCTGTGAGCTGCTGCCGGCTCACATGTGCTCCTGTGTTGCCACAACACAAGGGTCAACCTGATAGCCAGCGCTGTCACTTTCCTTATGACTCTAAATGGGTCTCTAAGGATCCCTAACATTCCTAAACTGTATTGAGTGAGAAAAAAATAACCCCCCTCTCCAGGAAATTAAGGGTTATGGATACATATTATGTCAACAAAAGTAAAAGGTAAGACTTTTCATTTACGTATAGCTAGGTGAAGGAGGGTATAGTTACTTGGGGAGCTTAGGAAGAGTTAAAATAAATCCTTAGTATTAGAACAGCACTTAAAAGTCAGTCTAATCCTCCTCTTCAGGGGCATTTTCCCAGAGTAAGGGCCCTTGTCTAAGGTAAGTGGACGAAGAGCTGAGCCCAGATCCTTGGTGCCCAGGCTCCAGATGACCAGGACCAGTGGAATAAAATGCAAATGTAATGATGTATTTTAAAAGACAGCATTATAGTGATATTCGCAGCTATGGAAAGATGATTTTAAAGCAGATAGTAGCTCATCCAACGAGCAAAATTTCCTTTACTATAGAATACAAATGGGGGGGTGATTGGCAATAAAGAAATCTTTTTACAAAAGGATGTCCTTTTGTTTGGAGTTTTTTTAAATACCAGAAGTAATCCATAATCAGTTAAATAACAAGTTAAAGGTCTCTTAACTGTATAGCGTTCAGAAACTGTATGTGTGTTCAGAAAAAAAGATTCCCTTTTTTCTTTAAATTTCAATTTAAGAATTAATATATTCCCATGGTCCAAACTTCAAAAGGAAAAAGGTATACGGCTAATAACCCTCTCTCCCCTGTTCTGCAGCCACTCTTGCCTTCCCTCAGGATAACGACATTACTAGTTTCCTATATATCCTTCCAAAGATACTTTATACATATACAAGCAGATATATACATGCCTAATTACGCTTTGGTCACTTTTACCTGAAAGGCAGTGCAGAGTGCACCTTCCTTTCACCCTGCTTTACTCACGCAACCTGTCTGGGAGATGGTCTGGGTCAAGGAACAGAGTTTCTTCACTAGTTATGGCTACAGAGCATCTGCATGTGGATGGACCATCGTTTACTTAGCTCGACTCCCTGGTGGGCGTTTACATTGCTCCTACCACCAACGCTGGAGGAGTAACACTGGGTATGTATTATTTTGTATGTGTCCAGGTGCAGCTTTGGGATAAATTCTCAGTAGTGAATTTACTGGGTGAAAGGTTTTATGCTTTTATGAGTTCAATAGCTATTGCCAAATTGCCGTCTACAGAAGTTACCAATGGACTCCCACAGCAATGCAGAAGAGCGCCTGTTTCTCAGCATCCTTGTCAACACTGTGCTATTCAACGCTTGAATCTTTGTCAACACAACACGTAAAATACAGTATCTCAGCGTTGTTTTCCCTGTACTTCTTTTATGAGGAGTAAGGCTAAACATCTTTTCATATATCCCAGGGCCATGGACATTTCCTTTTCTGTGAACTGTATTATTTTCTTATTACCTTACTAAGTTTTTTATTTTTCTTACCAATTTTTAAGAACTCTTTACATGTAAAGGGAATTAGCCTTCTACACTATGAGTTATAAATGCTGTTTCCAAGTTTATAATTTGTCTTTTGACTTTGCTTAGGATGGTTATTCCCATGCAGTCTTTTTTTTTGTTTTGTTTTAAATAATTCATTTATCAGTCTTGTCTTTTATGGTTTAGTATTACACTTAGAAAGGCCTTGTCCGCTCTACAAAAAAAAAGAGCATCTCTCAGAACTTTTTTCTAATCCTTTTATGGTTTTATACATTTTTAAAATCTAGATATTTGACCCATCTGGTGTTTATCAAAAACAATCCCTTTAAACAGCAAGTCCTTTTGTATGTTTGAATACGTTATCTGACCAACTGAAGGTCCTAAGAAGGAAATGATAGCTGGTGCCTAAAGAGTAAAACACAACCATAAACTGTAAAAACAGAAGCCAAAGAAACATGAGATACTAACTCTCTCACTCGCTACTTGTGAGTGAAAGGGGAGAAAAGTGTGAATAATTTATTTGAGTATTTATTCCTATTTTTCTTAAATTAACTTTTACGGCAAAAATTAATAAATAAAGAAGTCATTTATCTACCTTGCTCACTGCTCTCTGCTGGCGAGTCCTCATGTCGAAGGAAAAATTTCACTTCTTCCCTACGTGGCCCCCACTTCTGCAGATGTTCATACATCATATGATCAAAGGGTATAGGACGCTCTAGGAAAAAGACCACATCTTACTGACTCTAAAAACAAAATGATTCCAACCAAAAGTTAAAAAAATTTTTTAAAAACTTTTAATAAATGTACACATGGAAACATATATATCTAAATATTAGAATTCAAAGAATTTTGAACTTTAACTGTAATGAATAAAAGCAGGAATATAAATGAGAAATCATTTAAGCAACATATAAACATAAGAAGTATCCATAAAAGTAATTTTCCAACATTAATTAGAGAACAGTGAAAACATGCCCTTATATTTACATTTATCACAAAATAGTGTATCTGTCATTCTTCAAAGAAACATAACAACTGATCAAGCCATGTTATTTCTGGAAATGTTACATGTGGCAATCAAATGTACAAAGGCTGGACAGGGCACTTCCTGGTAACTCAGGCAACATTATTGTGAATGTTTGCCAGCAAATAGTTAATAATAAAAATTAAATCCTATAGGATTAAATGTATTTAAAATATTTTTTTTAAAAAGCAAAGTTCACAATATCTCTTTACCAATTACTTGAGAAGAGCACTAACACAGTTAAAAGTACCACTTTTACGTTTATAATGCATTCCATTTTCCTTCTCTGTGAACTATCTCAAGTACTATGCCCATCATAAAAAATATCTGGGTTGTCTGCCTCTTTCCTAGGTATTTGAAGGAGTTTCTTATATTCTGGATACTAATCCTGAGTTGGTTACACATATTGAAAATAGACTTGTCTTTTAATTTTGTTGGTATCATTTTTTTTGTACAGAAGTTTTAAAAATTTAAATGCAGACAGTTAGCAGTCTTTTCCAATTTTAGTTTGAGCTTTTTGCACAATAAATCCTCCTCTACTCCAAGGTCAAAAAGATATCCTCTTACGTTGTGTCTACAAATTTTAAGGTACTATTTCTCATTGCCTTTACGGAATTTATTTCTGTATATGGCATAAAGATCTAATTTTATTGTTTCCTACTTGAATAATCATCATCCCAGAATCACTGAACAGTTTATTCTTTCCCCACGGACAAGTAAATGCCACCTCTGATATGCAGTGGGATGTCATATATGTGAGTAGGATTTTTTCTGAGCTGTCTCTTCTATTGGCTACCCCCCCATTTCTGTGCCAATCCCACAGTCTTAATTACTACCATTTTATAGTAAGTCTTGCTACCTGGTAGATCAATTTCCTTCATATGGCTTTGTTTCAAAATTGTCTTATTATTTCTCGGTCCTTTGGAACCATTGTAATTTATTTATTAATAAATTTGGGGAGACCTGCCATCTTTGTGATACTGAGTTTTCCAGTCCATGAACATGACTGTATCTTCATTTTTGTCATGCACCTTGTGTTCTTCAATGTTTTCAAAAGTCTCACCACAGAGGTCTTCCACATCTTAATTTATTCCTCTGAACGTCATAGATTTTTTGTTTTACATGTGCGTATTGTCTTTTAAGAAATAACTGTTCTCGGGGGGGGGGGGCAAGGGCAACATACATAACCTAAACATCTGTACCCCTACAATATGGTGAAATAAAAAAAAAAAAGAAATAACTGTTCTATAACATTTTGGAATAATTTTAGATTTATAGAAGTTACCAAGCGAGTACAAAGAGTTCCGGTATATCCTTCACCCACACTTCCCTAATGTGAACATGTTACATAACTGTATACACTTGACCCTTGAACAACACGGGTTTGAACTGCATGAATCACTTATACGCAGATGTCCTTCCACCTCTGCCACGCGGGACAGCAAGACCAACCCCTCCTCTTTCTTCTCCTCAGCTTATTCAACATGAAGATGACAGGATGAAGATCTTTATGATAATCCACTTCCACTTAATACATATTTTCTCTTATTTTCTTAGCAATATTCTTTTCTCTAGCTTTATTGTGAGAATACAGTATATAATAATACATATAACATAAAAAATATGCATTAACTAACTGTTCATCTTATCAGCAGGCTTCTGGTCAACAGTAGGCTATCAGTACTTAAGTTTCAGGGGAGTCAAAAGTGATACGTTAATTTTCAACTGCACAGGGGTGTCAGTGATCCTAAACACTCATTGTTCAAGGGTCAACTGTACTTAATAAACATTGTTAACAGTGCTGTTCAAATCTTCCATATTTTTATTTTGCCTGTTTGATCAATTTCTAATAGATATGTTTACAAATCTCCCATTTTGATTGTGGATTTGTCAAATTATTCCTTGTAATTTTATCAATTTTGACTTTCATCTTTCAGGCTACCTGTTAAATGTATATTTACTCAGGATTGTTTAAGCTTCTTGATGTCTTGATGTATTGCTACTTTTATTATGCCCATCTTTATCTTTTCTAGTATTTTTGCCTTAAATTCTATTTTGCCTGATATTATTGTTACTATAAAAGCTGTCTTTTAATCTTTCTCTTCATTTTCACACTTTTCATGGTATTATGTTTGGTATATCTCTTGTAAGCAGCATATAGCTGGATCTTATTTCTTATTTATTTCTTTTTATTCAATCTATGATTCTGTCTTAACAGGTAAATCTAATCTTATGTGGTTACAGATGTTTTTGGATTTAGTTCTCCCATCTTATTTTATGTTTTTAGTCCTTTTTTTGTTTCCTTCCCGCTCTTTTCTGATTTCTCTTGGACTGATAAAATGTTCTGTGTTTCCCTTTTTCCCCTCCTGCCCATTTGAAGCACAGTTCTAAGGCACTTTAGAGGCACTGTATCATTAATCTTCATTACCAGTAGCAACCCCAGCATCAAGTAATAAGCCTGGCCTTGGGCTTGACCCAGGTGGAACACACCTCCGGCCCTGCTGCTCCATGGGACCCCAACTCCCAGCTCCGCTGCCTGCTTCCGGCAGAGGCAGGAGGACCGCACTTTGGTCCTGCTTGCTGCCTTGCACTTTTGCTCCACAGCAGGTGCACAGGGATGTTTGTCTTCATTATTGTTTTTTTTTTTTTTAATGTGAGAATATCTTTTTAATTTTTATATATTTTTCTCTTTACTGGCTTAGAGCAGAAGGGGTGCTTTAAAGCACAAATCTAATGCACCAATTTGGCCAGTCTTAATTTTTGAGATTGGTTTGAATCTTGTACATTCACTGTCTTTAAACTATGCTTATATTTTGCAGAAAAACAAAAAAGATCCACACAAACCCACACCATGACTTCCTCTGACATCCTTACCTACAGGCCATCTCAGTGGTGTTCTTTTTAGCTCATAAATCCTGCAAGGACAGAGAGTTCTACCCC
>NW_012148130.1:972522-974730 GCF_000956105.1 Propithecus coquereli | reverse complement strand
CAGCTAGCAAACATACTCTTAAGGCCACCATCATTTGCAATCTCAAGAAATTGATCCTCTTCTAGCACAGACAAAGTCGATTCCCCTGGCTTATTTATAAATGGGTCGCAGATCCATTCCTTCCCAGTTCAGGGGTCCTTTGTGGTTGGAAAGTAATGTTCAAACTCTTTTGAAAGCTGAGATAGGTGATCATGCCGCAGTTGGAAGAAAGAAGGCCCTGGCTCAGTCTCTTATAAAATCTCTGCTAATGTTTGAAACATGTCAAAAATCCCAGTGTTGACTTGTCACTCCCATAATTCCAGTGGCTTTGAATGCAGCCACTTTATCTGTTGACTTGAACACAGTTGTCATTTTCCCCTGAAGTAACATATTAAGTTTGTTGAGCAGGTTGAATACGTCACACAAGTAAGCAAGTTTTGTGACCCATTCTGTGTCACTGAAACGTGCTGCCAGTGGTTAACCGTTTTTTCTAAAAGAAATGTCTGGATTGGCTCTTGTAATTCAAAAAGGCCAGTGATCTACCTCTAGAAAGCCATCTCGCTTCTGTGTATAAGAGAAGACGTGTGTGCTCTGTGTCCATCTCTTCACAGAGCTATGAGAACAGACGTGCGTTAAGGGCACTTTAACATGGTTGATAATTTAAATCACATCCTGCAAAATGCTGTTTAGTTCAGGTGACATTTTTCGGCTAGCCAGCATGTCTCTATGAACGACAGTGTGTAAACTCACATTCAGAAGTGCCCTCCTTGACCCACGTAGTAGTGAAACCAGAAAGAAATCCAGTCATGGCAGCCACTCTGTGCACATACCCACACAAAATGACCAATTCGGTTTTCCTGATACGTAATCATTCAAAGACTTGGATAGTTCTGCAGCTGTGGTGTTGGTTGGCAACAAAATTACACATAATATATCCTCATGCACATCCTCCTAAAAAATATATCCCACAAAAACAAGCATTGTTGCTTGTTGTCATCATCAGTAGACTCGTCAACCTGGATTGCATACCGCGGTGACTCATTAATCCTCTCTAGCAATCGTGCCTCAGTATCCTCTGCTGTTTCATCAATTCATCTACTTATGGTGCCAGCCGAAAGAAGAACATGTGCCACCTTTTGAACTGCAGCCTCTCCTTAAAAGTTCATGGCAAATGTCCTTAGCAGCAAACAGGATCAGCTCTTCACCAATAGTAAAGGGCTTCTTAGCTTTAGCAATGTGGTTAGCCACTAGGAACGATGCTCTCAGTGCAGACACGTTTGATGAAGTGGTGGCCTTCAATCATTGCTTCTGTTCCTTGTGTTCATGTTTTTTCTTTTGAAAAATTCCAAAGGCTTGTCTTTTAATGCAGGTTGCTTGGTCTCCATGTGATGAAGCAGTTTTGAAGGTTTCATGGCTTTGCTGGATATCCGGTCACCACATATTGTACAAAGTGGGCTTGGAGAACATCAATCATCTGTTGCAATGAACCCATAATTTAAGCAGGACTCTTGGTATTTTCTTTTAAATGCAGCTTTCATTTTATTGGCAGCCTTCAAGTCTTCTGCTGTCTCATCATTGGGTCTTTTTTTTTTGAGACAGAGTCTGGCTCTGTTGCCCGGGCTAGAGTGCTGTGGCGTCAGCCTAGCTCACAGCAACCTCAAACTCCTAGGCTCAAGTGATCCTTCTGCCTCAGCCTCCTGAGTAGCTGGGACTACAGGCATGAGTGCCATGCCCGGCTAATTTTTTCTATATATTTTTAGTTGTTCAGCTAATTTCTTTCTATTTTTTTTTTTTTGTAGAGACGGGGTCTTGCTCTTGCTCAGGCTGGCATCATTGAGTCTTTACCCCTTTTCAAAGAAGCTCTCCAGCAACATTTGTTTTTTCACTCATTTTTGCTAGGGTTAGGTTGTGGGCTTACCAAAACTGTGACTGAGACAAGTGCGCAGTGTGAGAAAGAGACGTGGACAGGAGTAGCAAATAAAATCATGGGTGGCCCACACACGGACTAAAGTAAGTGTTGGATTCTGACTTAAAGCCTGCCACCAGATGCAGCTTAATTTTCACTTGCCACTCACTGATAGGGTTTTGATATGAGTCTGCAAGCAATTGATTTATTATGGTCTCTGTGCACTCAAAACTCTCTAATGATAATCTGTATTTGCAGCCACTCCCCAGCGCTAGCATCACCGCCTCAGCTCCACCGCAAATCATCAGGCATTAATTAAATTC
>NW_012148130.1:960910-962022 GCF_000956105.1 Propithecus coquereli | reverse complement strand
TAAACATCTTTATATTGATGGTCACGTTATATGTAACCAAAAGTGATAATAGTTCTGAACTAGTTTCCATGCCACTAATCTCCCCTCGCTCCACCCTAACCCTCCACCACTGCCATTTCATTTTCTGAACATAAATCAAGTAAAGTTCTCCCCTTGCTTAAAATACTCAGGAGCTCCCCACTGCCTAACAGTAGCGCTTCCCAAAACATTTTCTCTGGTATATAAACAGGAAGCAGGTTTCATTACCGAGCATTTCTTAGCGTCTAATGTTGTAATGTCCACGTGAATCTCTAAACGTTTCCCCCCAGAGAATCTCATGGGGCTCGGATCGCCACAGAATACACTCTGAGAAACAGGATCAGCTACAAACTTCTGGCCTTCCAGGACCTACTCCCTTCAAGCACTGAACCTCACTCCCTCAGCTCCAATGCTCTTCTCTCTGGCAGCCGTCCCTCTCCTCAAGTACCCTTCCTGTTTGCCTGTAAACTCCTAATCACCCTTCAAAACCCAGCTCATAGCTACCATCTTTGCAAAACCACCCTTTATCACCTCCTCTCACCAGGGAGGGTACATGCTTCTTCCTTTGTGATCCAGGAACACTTTGCACATCTTTATTACATCACTTCAGTGAGCATTACCACATCTCCCTCCCCTCACCAGACCCTATACTCTTCCAATTAATTCATTGTCGAATCTTTAATTTCCCACTGTGTCGTCAGTACCTGACACATGACAGCACACTAAAATCTGGTCGACTCCAGAAATGACACACGAACCACAGAACCCCTACCATACCCTAGAATTGAGAAAATATATATTCATATAATCGAAGTAAAATACTCTGGTCTGTTCAATAAATAAGCATTAGCTGGGTTCAGTGGCGCACACCGATAGCCCCAGCTAGCTGGGAGGCTGAGATGGGAGATCACTTGAGGCCAGGAGTTTAAGACCAGCCTGGTACGCCTGTAATCCTAGCATTCTGGGAGGCGAAGGCAGGAGGATCACTTGAGCTCAGGAGCTTGAGACCAGCCTGAGCAAGAGCGAGACACCCATCTCTACTAAAAATAGAAAAAATTAGCCAGGCAACTAAAAATAGAAACGAAAAATTAGCC
>NW_012148130.1:955769-960860 GCF_000956105.1 Propithecus coquereli | reverse complement strand
AATCTGAATAGACATTTCACTAAAGAAGATATACAAGTGGCCAAAAAGCACATGAAAAGATGCTCAACATCATTAGTCATCACAGAAATACAAATAAAAACCATAATGAGATATCCCTTCATCTCGACTAGCATGGCTAAAATCAGATAGACAATATAGTGTCGGAGAGAATGTGGAGAAACTGGAACCCTCATATACCGCTGCTGGGAATGTAAAATGGAGCAACTGCTTCAGAAAACAGGTTGGCAGTTCTTCGAAAGGTTAAACACAGATTTATCATATGACCCAGAAATTCTTGGGTTTATACCTAGAAGATATGAAAACACATATTCACATAAAAACTTGTACATGAAAGGTCACAGCAGCAACATTTGTAATAGCCAAAAAGTAAAAACAACCCAAATGTCCATCGGCTGATGGATGGATAGTGTGGTACATCCACACAATGAAATATTATTTGACAACAAAAGGAATGAATTACTGATCCATGCTTCAACATGAATGAACCTTGAAAACATTACGCTAAGTGAAAGAGGCCAGTTGAAAAGGACTACATATTACATGATTCCACTTAAAGGAAACGTCCACAATAGGCAAATCTATAGAGACAAAAAGATTAGTAGTTATCTAGAGATGGGGGAAGGGGGTGAAGGGAAATGAGGAGTCACTGCTAAGGGTATAGGGTTTCTTTCTGGGGTGACAAAAATGTTTTAGAATTGCTTGTGGTGATGGTGGCACAACTCTGTGAGTACACTAAAACCACTGAATCTCACCCTTTAAATGAGTGACTTGTATGGTATGTGAATTATATCTCAATGAGCCTGTTAAAAAAAACTTTAAAACTTGATTATATCTAAGGGCCTTTAAACACTTCCATTTGGATACTCATCTCGTTTTTACCTCAAACTCAACAGAATCCCACTGATCCTTCTTTTACTATCCGTCACACCCATACATACCACACAGTCACCAGATGGATTTCCACTAAGCATTATTTTCAGAATGCCATTCCTTATTTAAAAATCTATACAAACTCCTCCTTTCTGCATGCCAAGTAAAGGCTACACCCCTCTACTGGTGCTGAAGGGCCTTGCGTGGGCTTCTAGTCTCTGCTAGCTCCCTACTTTTTCTCAAGACAGTCCCTTAGCGGTCCTACCATACTATGTTCGTTTTCTTCTCTTTTCCTTCATTCACATTGCCCCTCTAACTTAGTATACCCCATCCTATCTAAATCCAATCCCTTCTTTAAAATCCAAATTATTTTGCAGAATTTCTGTATTCAGTAATATTACCTCTGATCTCTGTCCAGCTAGCTGACAAATTCCTTCAATGTAAGAGCCAGTATTTTACTCTTCTTAATTTAATGAACAAAGATTTATGAAGGATCTACTATTTATAGGGTTTTATACACAGGAGAACACAATAATGCTTCTGCCTTCATGAAGTTATCAGAAGGGACAAGAAGAGTAAGATAACCAACTCAACATGTATTGGACAGAACACTGTAAACTCTCACAGGACAAACAACCAGTACTACACAATTGGCTAGGAACAACAGGAAGAAAGGCCTCACACAAGAGCTGGATCTACCTTACCTGCTTATCTCAAGTGGCTACAGTCAGAGTCAAATCACGTATGACATTTTTACAAGTAGCATTTTGTAAAATACTATCCCCACGTAATATAATTGCTTTATTTTAATTACTCAATTCCATATTACCACAGATAACTAAGAACCAGAAGCAGTATTTCCCATTTGATAAATATTAAATTGAATGTACTTAGTAATCTTTACAGAACCTAATACATACCATTTCCCCTCCACACTTCAGCTAAATGGCAGCTGCCTTCTCCAGGTTCCTTGCAAAATTCTACAACATCTCGACAGGTTGTTTCTGGTGTTATAGGAACTTCTGTTAAAATCTGCTCATTGTTGCTCAAGAAAACAGTTAATATCATCTACAAGAGAAAAGATTAAAGCTGTATGTTAGATCCTAATCATAAAGAGATTAATCTATACATTTAAAGTGATCCCTCCAAACCCTCCCCTCTGAAATGCCTACGGGATTAGTTTCTGCAAATAAGTCGATTCTAAAGTCCATGTAGAAAATAAAAAAGTAAGACAAGTCAGGCAAATTCCAAATGAGAAGAGTATTAGAAAAGAACTAGCACTACCAGATAAATACAAAGCCAGATCAATGGGACAAATTCATGTCCCAGAAATAGATCCAATTACATATAGAAAATATACATTATGAGTGAAGTATCTCAAAATCAAACAGGGAAAGACTACACACAATGAATGATGTTTGAACAATTAAAATATCCATCTGGAAAAAAACTGGATTCATACCGTACATCATACACACATAGTATAAGTTCTTCATAGCTCAATATTTAGATATAAATCATAAAAACCATAAAAAGTCTAGAATAAAACCTGAATAAATTCCGTTTTATTCAGGAATAAACTTGGGAGTACAGAAGCCCTTTCTAACTAAATCAGACAGTATTTTTTTAAAAAAAGACTGATATATTCAAGGACATCAAATATAAGACTCTCTTACAAAGCAAAAACATAGAGTGGGCAAAAATATTTGCAATTCATATTAAAAATAAATGGTTCGTCTCCTTAATATGTAAAGAGCTCCTAAAAAATAACAAATCAAAAATCCAATTCATTAAAAGAAACTGGCCGAGGAAATGAGTTAATATATCACAATAAAAGAAAAACAAATGGCCGTTAAACATAAAAATACATTATAAGGTATTTGAAAAAATTAAAAATTAAAATTATTTGGCCTTATTTTCTAAGAAAAATAAATCTCAACACTTTGATCTAAGATCTTAGGACATCATATTGGAAAGGATTTAAAAAATATAATACTCCTGAAGTACAATTTAAACGAAAGATTTTCTCTAATCACAAAGTATTAAAATATTTGTTTAATCTTTGATTAAAGGTCAGAAACAAAACTTGCATTTGTCCCAAAACTCTCCTCTCACTTGAAATCTCTGCTGTCAATTAAGTATAATTTTAGTTCACTGTTAAAAAATTTTTTTCTTAAAAGTGCCCTGAATTCCTACATTTTGATATTAAACATCTTTATATTGATGGTCACGTTATATGTAACCAAAAGTGATAATAGTTCTGAACTAGTTTCCATGCCACTAATCTCCCCTCGCTCCACCCTAACCCTCCACCACTGCCATTTCATTTTCTGAACATAAATCAAGTAAAGTTCTCCCCTTGCTTAAAATACTCAGGAGCTCCCCACTGCCTAACAGTAGCGCTTCCCAAAACATTTTCTCTGGTATATAAACAGGAAGCAGGTTTCATTACCGAGCATTTCTTAGCGTCTAATGTTGTAATGTCCACGTGAATCTCTAAACGTTTCCCCCCAGAGAATCTCATGGGGCTCGGATCGCCACAGAATACACTCTGAGAAACAGGATCAGCGGGTGAAGGGAAATGAGGAGTCACTGCTAAGGGTATAGGGTTTCTTTCTGGGGTGACAAAAATGTTTTAGAATTGCTTGTGGTGATGGTGGCACAACTCTGTGAGTACACTAAAACCACTGAATCTCACCCTTTAAATGAGTGACTTGTATGGTATGTGAATTATATCTCAATGAGCCTGTTAAAAAAAACTTTAAAACTTGATTATATCTAAGGGCCTTTAAACACTTCCATTTGGATACTCATCTCGTTTTTACCTCAAACTCAACAGAATCCCACTGATCCTTCTTTTACTATCCGTCACACCCATACATACCACACAGTCACCAGATGGATTTCCACTAAGCATTATTTTCAGAATGCCATTCCTTATTTAAAAATCTATACAAACTCCTCCTTTCTGCATGCCAAGTAAAGGCTACACCCCTCTACTGGTGCTGAAGGGCCTTGCGTGGGCTTCTAGTCTCTGCTAGCTCCCTACAACCTAGATCCCTTGCATGCGAAGTTTACAGTAGAGCTCATGCTCCTATGAGAATCTAATGTTGATGCTGATCTTGACAGGAGGTGGAGCTCAGGCAGCGACGTGAGCAATGGAGAGTGGCTGTAAATACAGATGAAGCTTCACTCGCTTGCCCACCACTCACCTCCTGCTGTGCAGCCCAGTACTAGTCTGCGGCCCAGGGTGTGGGGACACCGCAGCACTAGAAGATCTCTCCTCTTCTTCCTAGATCCAGTTTTGCTGCCTGTTTTTCTTGCCGATTTAAGCATTTACTAAGGGCCTATTACAAGCACGGCTGGGCACTTGGGGATATGATGAACAGACAAGTTCCTGAGTACAGGAATTTTATTATAGTTCAATAAGACAGAGATGAAAACTACTATATTATGTTTTGATAAACACGACAACATTAGAGCATAGGGAGGGACACTTAACACCCTTTGAGATTCGAGGAAGGAATGAGAGGCAAAGAACGAATAAAAGTTAGGCAAGCTCCCAGGGACTGACCTAGACATGGAAAGAACATGTTCAAAGCCATGGCAAATACAGTATGCTGTGACCCTCTGTGCTCTGGGGTGGTAGTCCTCATCCTTGATGAGGGAAAACCAAACCAAGGATTATGAATTGAGATGGGCTTGGAGACAAGGATGGCACAAACCAAAGGACTCAGTCAGGAAGATGAGCATTCTCAATCTCAAACGGCCTTGTATCACTTAGGGCTACAGTACTTTTCCTTTCTTTTTTTTTTTGGAGACAGGTTCTCGCTCTGTCACCAGGTGTTAGAGTTCAGTGGCACCATCGTAGCTCACTGCAACCTCAAATTCCTGGGCTCAATCGATCCTCTAGCCTCAGCCTCCCAAGTAACTGGGACTACAGACACGCACTGCCACGCCCAGCTAATTTCTTCTATTTTCAGTAGAGACAGGGGTCTCAGTATGGTGTTCGGGCTGGTCTGGAACTCGTGATCTCATGCAATCCTCCTGCCTCTACCTCCCAGAGTACAAGGATTATAGAAGAGAGCCACCTCACCCAGCCTAGGGCTACAATACTTGTACAAAAATTTTACTGCCTTCCAAGCTAAGTAAAAGAGAAGAGGGAGGCAGAAAAGGAAGTCAGAAGTGATAACAACTAAC
>NW_012148130.1:948643-949659 GCF_000956105.1 Propithecus coquereli | reverse complement strand
AATTTTTTTACTACTTCCCCTTAAGTGCTATGCCTACAGATCACTACTTACCAGGAGAGTGCCCTGTTTCCCTCAGTTCTTCAAAGTCTTTTTCTGTTCCTTATTCCTTACCCCTTTGCCTACTAAGGCATCTCAGTTTGATTTCCCTAACCAATCTATCTAAAATAGCACTGTTCTATCACTGCCTGCCCTCCTGTCCTGCTTTACTTTTCTGTTTAACCCTCACCTGATCTATGTTACATATTTATTTGTTTATGCTCTGTCTCCTGCCGCTAGAACATAAGCTCCCTGAGAACAAGAGATTTGGTTAGTTCACTCCTGTATCAGTAATGCCTGAGGCAGTGCCAGGCACATAGGAAGCACTCAATAACTCCCCCAATTATATATAAAATGCCTTTTAATAGGTTTTTTGACTCATGACGGGTAAGTGCTTGCCTGTCTTCTTATCTTCAAGATCTCTACAGAGAAAGACAGCCAACACTTTACCCCTCTAATCACTAAGTCCACATAGAAGAAAAATCACTAGTTCAGATAGAAGAAAAATAATCTTGAAAAATTGTTAGTTTGAAAGTCAGGAGTCTTGAACATACATATGTGGTATTTGGCAGATTTCAACAGATGTCCTTTGCTAAAATCTTCCCTCTTTCCACAAGGTGGCACTGCAGGCTAACGGGGTAAATTTTCCCCCTGCTGCAAATTCTGGGGAAAAAGAATTAATTCCAAAGAAAATAAAGGTATAGTTTAGTTAGATCACATAAAGTTCAATTTCTGTAATTGGAATTTCTATTATTTTGGAAAAGAAATAGAATTGACCTTAGGAGAACAATGAAAAATTTTTTCTAAATAAATGAGAAGTATAAGACTGTAGAGATACATATATAACCGTCTTGAGTGGACAGATATATTTAAATATTTGAGTAGCATCTACTCAAAGTTATTAAATAGCCATTAAATTAGATTTTCAATAACTACATCGGTTCAGTTTAGTTTGTCACTGTTTTACTTGCCTTAATAAT
>NW_012148130.1:944142-945786 GCF_000956105.1 Propithecus coquereli | reverse complement strand
CCCCCTAATTAATAAACTATAAAGATTTGACTCACACCATATAATAAATGGTCTAGTCAATTTTTCTTGACCTTTCAAAAATTAAAATGAGGTGTACCAACAATTCTTAGAAAAAGAGTTCCTCCTTCTACATAATGCATTGTAAAATTCAAGAAAATATTTTTCTATATATTTTTAAAACATGCCTATCCACTACTAGTTATACGCCCAAAAGAATTAAAAACTTACGTTTACATAAAAACTTGTACGCAAATGTTTATAGCAGCATTACTTATAATAGCCAAAAAGTAGGAACAACCCAAATTGATAAATGGCTAACCAAAATGTGATATACCCATGCAAGGGAATATTACTTGACCATAAAAAACAATGAAGCAAAAGCTACAACATGGATGAACCCTGGAAACATTACACCAAGTGAAAGGTCACGTATTACATGATGCCACCTACACGAACAGGCAAATGCACAGAAACAGTAAGTATTAATGGATTAGTGGTTGCCAGGAGCTGGGGGGAAAGAGGGAGAGGGAGTGAACGAAAATGGGCACAAAGTTTCTTTCTGGAGTGATGAAAATATTCTAAAATCAGATAGTGGTGATAGCTCCACAACTCTGCGAATATACTAAAAACCACTGAATTGTATACTTTGAAAGGGTGAATTTTATGGTTTATGAATTATATATCAACGAAGCTGTTATTTTTAAAAAATCATCTACCTATGGCAATTATTCAACCTATATAGAGCAAAATATTTTTCTCAATAGAAGCAACTTTAAATAAAACATTATTTCCTTGCATATATTTTTCTTTTTCTTGGGCAACATTTATAGCTGTACAAATCCTATTTTTTCATGTCTGTAAATACCAAAAGTTCAGTATTAATCCTTGTGCCAGGAGCAACTGGAGCTTAAGAATGCAAAGATAATTAGCAAAACAATGTTCTCAAAGAATACATTTATATGATCATGTGCATAAGACACCATAGTAAATATTCATCCAATGATAAAAAATCAGAATACAATTGACAAAGCAAAAGTAAATCCAATTGTACCCTTATCTTTTTAGAAATGACTGTCCGTTTTCTCTTTCAGATTTGAGCCAGCTCTTGAAATCACAATGCTACTTTGAATTTTGCTTATAATGCTGAGTTACTATTCTCAAAATGTTTCTCATCTTTAGAAAATTAAGCAAAAGTGAAGTGTGGAAAACAAAAGTGCCAGTGCCTAGAGATTATCTATGCTACTTACAAAGGAAAAATACTTAAATAGAAGTCCCTTAGGCCAGCGGAATCTAAATTCAGGCACTAACGACAGGAACCATGATAAGATGTCCTAATGAAACAAGACAGACCACCGTTGTTACAGCAGAGTGATACGGTGGATGAAGTTTCACCTAATTAGTTGAGTTCCATGGAAGAAAAAGTTCAGTGTTAGCACTGCTCAACAACAACTATAACTGGGATCTAGAAATCACTACCAAAATGAAGACTAAACATAAATTTACCAATCTCCACAAAAACCTTAGTTTTTAAAAAGAGCTAAGTTTGATTATCAACTTTAAAAAGTAAAACCTAAAAGCTTTAAAATAAGTTTTCACAATAAATGCCTTGTTCGTATTTTATGCTTATGAAAATTATTTACTTGT
>NW_012148130.1:942182-944092 GCF_000956105.1 Propithecus coquereli | reverse complement strand
GAACCTGTAGAAATGTAAAATTCATGAAGCTTTCCATAATGCCTAGATGTGTCATGAGTACAGGGTACAGAGGTGATAAAGCTGCCCAGATTTAATCTACCTACTGAAACTTAGAGAATACTCTAGAATAGAAAAAAGGGCAGTATCAATTTTGACACCACTGTCCATCGATGTTGGAAATCACTGCCTGAAATGATGGTTGCTTTACTGATGTTGTTCGTGTGAATATTATAGAAGCAGAAAAAACACTGACTTTCAAACCACAGGCTATGACCTACTAGTGGGTAGTGAAATCAATTAGTGCCTCAGGACAAGTTTTGTTTTTTAATGGTATAGAGCAGAACAATATAAAACAGTACTAAGAAAATGAAAAGACAAGCCACAGACAGGGAGAAAATGTTTCCAAAATATATATTTGATAAAGGACTTATATCCTAAATATACCAAGAACTCTTAAAACTCAGTAATAAGGGAAAAAATCCCAATTTTTCAAATGAGCAAATGATCTGAACAGACACCTCACCAAAGATGACATACAGATGGCAAATAAGCACATGAAAAGTTGTTCAATATCTTTGGTCATTAGGGAATTGCAAATTTAAATGAGATACTACTACACACCTATTACAATGGCCAGAATCCAAAATACTGACAATACCAAATACTGGTGAGGATGTGGAGCAAAAGGAACTTGCTGGTGGGAATGTAAAATGGTACAGCCACTTTGGAAGACAGTTTGGCAGTTTCTTACAAAACTAAACATATGTTACCATATGATCCAGCAATCGAGCTCCTTGGTATTTACCCAAAGGAGTTGAAAACTTATGTCTGGACAAAAACTTGCACATGAATGTTTATGGCAGCTTTGTTCATAATTGCTAAAACTTGGGCGTATCAACATGTCCTTCAGTAGATGAATAAACAAACTGTGGTACATCCAGACAATGGGATATTATTCAGCAATTAAAAAATGAGCTATCAAGCCACATAAAGACATAGAAGAACCTTAAATGCAGTTAGTTAGTAATAACTAACTGAAAGAAACTAGTCTGAAAAGGCTACACACTGCATGCTACGTACAGTATGCTACGTATACCACAAAGAGATTCTGGAAAAGCAAACAATGGAGACAGTAAAGGATCAGTGGCTGCCATGGGCAAGGAAGGGAAGGAGAGCTGAACAGGTAGAGCACAGGGGATTTTTAGGGCAGTGAAACTATCCTGTGTGATACCAGCATGGTACAAACACATCATTATACATTTGCTCAAACCCACAAATCATACAACACAAAGTGTAAACCTTCATGTCAACCATGGACTTTAGTCAACAAAAAACTATCAATAATGGTCCATCGATTATAACAAATATACCATACTAGTGCAAGATGCTAATTAATAGGAGGAACTATAGTGGGCTGGGGGTGGTGGTGATATGTATAATGGGACTTTGTACTTTCTGCATATCTATTACTGCTGTAAAAAAAACAAAACAGTACACTGCACATGGTGAGTGTTTTCTCCTGACAGTTTGACTTCATATATATAATAGATGTACGTGTGGGGGTGTGTGTGTGTAAGAACTGGGTCACCTTGTAAGAAGTGTTTTTTTTTTCTGGATCGTTTTTGTTTTGTTTAGAAAATGATCAGGAAGAAGAAAAAGGTGTTTCTTAGCGTGGGACATGGTCCAAAAGGTTTGAAAGATACCACTCATGAAACCCACCAGGACTTCCATAAAACTAAATGAAAATTCACTGTACTAGGAAAAAAAAACATTCCCTGTACCATTTATCAGTGCTTATTATTAAACACATGATATACACTTCACACATTCTCAATTCTCATGCCATCTTTGTAAGATAGGTACTAGTCTTCATTTTACAGATTAGGGAAAAGACGGTCAGAGAGGTTAAA
>NW_012148130.1:935425-939417 GCF_000956105.1 Propithecus coquereli | reverse complement strand
GGCTGCTCAGATACCAGAAGAGCCCTTATAAAAACCCATGTATTAATACAATTTGAATCATTTATTATTTATTTATTAAAACATTAGGCTGCATATGAGCTTTCATATTACTGTATGGCCATAATTTCTACACTTCCAAACAACAACCTTATATTATGGAGAATGACTGAATTTCTAATATTGTCAGGTAGCTAGGTGCTTTCAGAAAGGGAGAAGAACGAACATTTTCTTCTTCTAGAAAGCAACTGGTGTATGAATTTCCACTAAGTAATCATACTCCAGTTGATTTAGTGCTGATGGTAACCTCAGAGACATCAATTTGGATGGCCTTCAAATGACAATTCTTTCCCTCCTCTCTGAGACTCATGCTTGGGCAAGTTCCCAGGGGTCACGCTTATTTAACATGGCCCATCCTTCTTGCCATTGCTGACTCAACTAAGACGACGCTTGATGAAGAATATTCTTCACTCCACAAGTATTTACTGAGTGCCTACTAAGAGTCAGGCACCGGAGATTCAACACTGACAAAACAGATGGGGTTTCTGCCCTTGTGGAGTTTTTGTTATAGTTGAGGAAAGAGACAAAATAAATAGGTAAAACATATAGTACAGTGGATGGTGACATACTGTATGCAGAAAAATAAAGCAAGCAAAGAGACTGGGAATGGTACAATTTTAGTTTTAAACAAGGTGGTCAGGAAAAGCCTCACTGAAGGAGGAGAGTGAGCCAAGCAGACAGACGGCTTGAAGGAAGAACACTCAGGCAAAGGGAACAAGTGCAAAGGTCCTGAGGCAGAATGAATGCCTGCCAAGACTGAGAATCAATAAAGATCCAGCTTAAAGCAGCAGAGAAATCAAGGGGAGAAGAATAGGAGATGAGAGATAAGCTACTGATTAGGCTTTTTCTCAGCAGGATATTGGAGAGTTATAAGCTAAGAGGTGGCACATTTGCCATAAGGATTTACAGGCTCATTCTAGCTGCTTTGTTAAGAACAGACTACCTGGTCTGCTACAGGGCAGGGGGAGGAGGGTTGGGAAAAAAGGAACAACCTGCGGGGGGACAAGCACAGAAATAGGAAGACCCCTCAGGAAGCTAACATAACAATGCAGGAGAGAGTGAGAACCCTAGAGAGAGCGCAGAATAAACGCTGGGTATACCACGAAGGTAGCTCTGACAAGATTTGCAGATGAAGTGGATACGGACTGTGAGAGAAAGAGGTCGTGCCCTAGGGAGGTGGCCTACCACGCCTGCTGCCAGGGTCCCCAGAGCTAGGCCTTTTCCTTCCCCGTCTGAAGACCAGTTGTTCGGCTGTCCCTCCAGTGTCTTTCCAATAAATCCCCTCTTTTCTAAGAGGTTAGAGAACAAGAGTTGGTTTCTCCTACTTGCAACCAAAATGAACTTAACTACTACAAGTACTATCATCTCACAAAAAGAAACCTGAGGTGTAAAAAAGGCTCAGTACTCATCCCAGGCACCAGTTACCGGTAGCAGCATTCAGATATGAACACAAGTCTGAGTGGCTCCTACGCCTGTCCTTATTCCATTAAACCCCGGTGCCTCAACAGTCCTCTACCTGCCAACAGGTAGAGAGCTTAGAACAAAAACAAGCAGGCAGGGCCAGAGAGAAAAGGTTAGCAAGAATCACGGCTTCACTTCCAGCAACTTCACGAGATAGGCGTGAGAAGCAGGAAAACACCCCTCCTTTCCCACCACCCCACCAGATCGAGTGCCTTGGCTCCTCTGTTCAGCAAACACAGGGAAGTTCCAGCTCCAGCAAGCTGAAAGCTCTGGCCATTTCCATACAGAAGAGGAGAGAAGATGGGGCTGAGGTTGGCTGATCATCTTTCCTTTTGTCTTATCATCTTCTTACGCTGCCACAAAATAGTTTCTCTCTCTTTGGTCTCATAAAATAATGTGTTATTACCAGCTCAGTACTTAGGATGTCCCCACAAGGACCCATATTTTGGTACAAAAATATTTTATACCCTAAGGTAACCTTCGCACTAGTCCTATTAAAAGAAAACATACATTTTAAACTGCATGTTTGAGACTACATTATACAGATGCCTCAATTTTTTTTTAATAGCCACTAAAGTTGTTTGGGGAAAAAAAAGAAAAAAGACCTTTTGTAATTTGGGTTAGCAAGCAAGTGACCACTTGTTTCTTAATCCTTTTGAAAGTATTTAATTAAAAGAGATATGCTGAGAATTTAAAATTTAAATTATCAAAAACATCAGTCTAGCTGGGTACAGGGACTCACACCTATAATCCCAGTGCTCTGGGAGCCTGAGGATTGCTTGAGGCCAGGAGTTTGAGACCAGCATGGGCAACATATGGAGACTCCTATCTCTACAAAAAAATTTAAAAATTAGCTTAGTGTGGTAGCACCCCACCTGTAGCCCTAGCTACTCAGAAGGCTGAGGTAGGAGGATCACTTGAGCCCAGGAGTTTGAAGTTAGTGAGTTATGCTCGCACCACTGCACTCCAGCCTGGGTGACAGAGCAAGACCGTTTCTAAAAAAGAAAAAAAAATCAGTTATAAAATCTTAGAGTCAGATTAGAACCTAATCTAACTAACTCTTTTTCCCCGTTTTACAGATAAGGAAGCAGAAGCCTAGAGAAGGAAGTAATTTGTCAAGGTTAATAAATCTTATTAGTAACAAAACCAAGACTGAAATCCAAGTTTCTTGATTCTCGGCCCCACAGCCTCTGCAGTTATTTAGTTACACCGTTTACTTAATATTAAATGAGAAGGTCTATAACGTGTCTAGCACAAAGCTTGACACACCATTTTCTCAAATCTAATTTCCTCCCTCTCGTTTTCATTTCTGTACCTGACAATAATTTTAGGCACTGAAAAAGTTGGGAAGCCCCCCTCCCACCATACTTTTAAAATTGTAGAAACGAAATGAAATGAAGCCACAAAAGAGAACCATGAAACAAAACTGACACAAGAACACAAAATCAAGTGTCAGACATTAAGGGTAGCTGACCATAAAATGGACCTATAATATGCTTTGAAGGTATTTTAAGAGGACTCCATAAACACCAGTGTGATCTCTGAAAATTTAAGCTAAGTGACACTATTTTGTTAAAAATAAGTAAGTCCAAGGCATTTAATTGGGATATAATTGAGGTATCATATAATTAAGAACAAATCATGCCACTTGTGAGTGAAAAAAAGAAGCCAACAGGACAGACTGCCAGGACAGCAGGCAAAACCAAGACCTTCCCTTGCATATCTACACATGTGGGCACCCAATGTAGGTCATGCCTATGAAAAACTACATTGTTTCCTCCACAACAAAACACTCCCAAAAGATGAGCACCACAACAAAATTTATAAAATCAGATCTAAAGGGAAAATACGAAAAACCCACAGAATAAATATTTTTCATGAAAATTCATCCCAACTACCTATCTCACCAGATGAAAAGTAAACTTCATAAGACAACTTGTCAATTTCATCTCAAAAAATTCTTCCCTAATCCTCCTTTCATCCAACAGAAACAAGGAAAACCCATTTATGCCATCCAAGTGAATGAGGTTATATCATCCCCGTTTTACAGACGGAGAACAGGTTCAAGAGATGCCTGATACCTTGCTGGAGATCAGAATCTAAACCCAGGGATGACTCTAACAACCTACTATGGTACATTGCCCGTGAGGGTCCCAGGTCTCTTTTAGGACAGGCACAACCTGGTAAGCCGCCTCTCTCCCTCCCTCAAGGTGAGCTGGGCAGGGTTATTCCCAAAAAAGAATGAGGGGAGGTGATAGAGAGGAAGGGAAGGGCCATGTTCATGTGTGCCTCAGTCAGGTCTGCATCTTGCCTATTTCGCACAAGGCCAGCCAAAGCTCATGGACTCTGGGCCCCACTTGACAACCAAGATCCTACACCTGGGGAATCAACTGTCCTTGGAAATTCAAAACCCCAGAGCCCAATTTCAACCATCAAGGACTGTACGGTCTAGGCTGGTGTGGTGGCTCACGCCT